>NW_019154097.1:52023758-52208068 GCF_002288905.1 Enhydra lutris kenyoni
TGACAGAGAGAGATCACAAGTAGGCAGAGAGGCAGGCAGAGAGAGAGGGAAGCAGGCTCCTTGCAGAGCAGAGAGCCCGATGCGGGGCTCGATCCCAGGACCCTGAGATCATGACCTGAGCCGAAGGCAGAGGCTTTAACCCACTGAGCCACCCAGGCGCCCCGCTTGCTTGCTTTTTAAATCGCATCCTGCAACAGCACATTCCACTGGCGGATTTCACAGCAGGCATGTTCTTTCACTTGCTTGATTTCAGTGGATTGATTTTGTGATCCATTGCCACAGTACCTAGAGCTCAGGCCTTGTCAGATGACTGATTATGCGGTGCAGACAGCAGCTCCCAGAAACACCAGGCAGGGGGGACTGCTGAGGGGCTCTCCAGTCAGCTTTCCCCGTCGGAAGGCCTCGGCCTACTTCCTGGCATCCTCACCACCTGTCCCTTGGAGGTGGGTCAGGCAACAGTGTTCCCTG
Organism: Enhydra lutris kenyoni; assembly: GCF_002288905.1. NCBI lineage: Eukaryota > Metazoa > Chordata > Mammalia > Carnivora > Mustelidae > Enhydra > Enhydra lutris. The sequence goes on from NW_019154097.1 coordinate 52,024,227, forward strand.
TGCAGCTTTATTCTGGGCCTAAGAGATTGGCCCAAAGTCCCTAGGTGGTGGCAGAGCTGGCTGTCGGTCTGGCGCTCTTGGCAGGCCCGGCTGGAGCAGCTCTGCCTGTGTCGAGACCCCAGCCCCCGTCTCAATAGCTGTGCGGCCTTCAGCCACCCGCATCACCCTGTGCTGCAGTCTCCTCATCACGGGCGCTGTGCTCCCATGGAGGGAGGTCTGTTACCGGGGCCGAAGGACTTAAGGTAAGAAGGTGCTTAGTCCATAAGCATTGAGCCGGTGCTGGCTGTCGTCCCTCATCCTGCTGCATATCTAAGCTCGTCCTCCTGGATTTGGCAGCCTTACTCAGATATTCGGGGCCCCCATACAGTTCCTGTTGCTCTGCTCAGGGCCATCTCCAGACCAGTGCGGGCGGAGTTACTGGAAAGCAGCTGGTAAACCGCCCGTGCCCCCCGCGTCTCCAGATGCTCACACTCTATTCCACCGCCGCGTGCGGCCTCCTCGGCTGTCTCTGCAGACCTGCTGTCCGGTCCTTCATCGCTCTCATTGCTCTGTCCGCTCTCCCTTTCCTTCTGCTTTCTAAGAGAGAGAAGCCAGCTCTCACTTGGTGAGCTGGTGTCCAGAAATTGGTGTCCCCCTCTGTGCGAGGGCCCTCTCCGCCCTGATTGGTGCAGGCAGGGCAGGGTGTCCTGCACCGCGCTGGAAGGGCGACGGGGTGAGCGGTCCCTACAGTAGCCTGGTGGCCAGCACAGAGCAGCGGCTCTCCCCACTTACGGTCCCTGCCGCGTGCTGCAGCGCTGTACGTGCTGGAGGGGAGTGGTCTCATTCCATCCCCCAACCCTGACATCCCCTTTTATAGATTTGGAAACCGAAGGTGGGAGAGATGAGGCATCCACCCACCCGTGGTCACCATTGAGTAAGTGACGGAGGCAAAGTGCCCAGATCTACCCAGCGTTCCTGACCACGCTGGTTATGTGGGACAGGTTATGTGGGGAGCCCTGTTGCACTCGTCTGTCTGAACCCACTCGTCTGTGTGACGAGATTAGCGGTATGTGCTTGGGCGGCTGTGATGCTGATCAGAGGATTATCTCAGGCAGAGGCAGACGGTTGTCTGTCAGTTCCTTCCTGAGACTGGTCACAAGCCATTGTTCTGCAGATCCTGTTCATGAGATATGGATAAAATATTTACATTGCAGAAGCTCAGATGACTTAAAGCTGTGTTGTGTTTCTCTGCAGGTGGCTGTTTTAAGTGATTTGAAAGCCTTATCGATGGACCCAACATGGGTAGTAGCTTTCCGAGGGAGATTGTTTTATTAGTCTAGCGAAGAGCTAACAGTTACAGCAGGCAGCCAGCAGAGGACCCCAGAGCCTCACAAAAGAAGCCTAGATTTTGGCCTGGGCTGGATGCTTGCCAGTTCTGGAGCCAGCGCCCTTTGGCTCAGTAGGGATGCATTTAGGCAAGCCTGCACAGGAGTGATCATCTCTGAACTGGGAGGAAACCCCAGCACCTCCAGGATCAAGATAGGAATCAAGCAGAAGGTAGAAATTAACAGTTAATTACAGAAGAACAGTTGCAGAATCTGGTGACCTGATAGTCCATGTGTGGTTTTGCTTTGAGAGTTGGGCGTGAGATTGTGCGCCATTGTATGTAAAGGAGTAACCCACTGGCTTCTTCGGGAACCAGGAAGGAAACAGGGAATTAATTGTCCAACTCCTTCACATTCTAGTATCCCCTTGCCCTGATTTTTGGGTTTCTGATTCAGTAACCCTAATGGCCTCTGTATATGTGACCCTCCCTCCGGGCAGATTCTTTCCTGGAATGTTCTGAGCAGCTGTCCCAGGGCTGTGGACAGTAAATGCTAGTGAGGTAATGACAGACACACCCAGAATGGGATTAGCTGTTTGGCTCTTAACCCTCAGTATTAGCAATTGAATGGCCAGATTCCAGACTAGTTCTTAGTAATTTCTTTCCACTCAGAGGATCCTGGCTGTAGGTGCTTCAAACAATGCCTTTATAAGGGCCTGTTGTTATTATCATCAACTACACACTGTATATGGACCTTTCAGTCATGGTCTACATCTTACTTTTCTCTTTTCCTTTTTTTTTTTTCCTTTATGGTAGAAAGCTTGGGGAAATGGTAAGAAAGCCAAAAGAATAGTTATATCATTAGCAGTAACGTCCTACAATGGGTACAACTTCTCTCCTGCACATCTTCAGTGAGCATTGGAGGCCTTGACGCATGCACGTACAGCAAGTGGAGCAGGTAGTGTTCAGAGACAGGGGGAAATGATCAGGAGAAATGTATGCTTAGCAGTCTCTAATATGTGCTTGCTCTGAAATGAACACCCTGACGTTTAGAAATGATACAAAGTAAAATCTTTTCAGCTCCCCCGCACCTTATAAGCTCTGCAGGAGTATGCTGTTAGAATGTTGGGTGGGAAGGCTGTGGCATTTGGATTCTGTAGTGGTTTCTTCTTAAGGTCATTTGACTGGGTGCCTGGGTGGTTCAGTTGGTTAAAAGGCTGCCTTGGGCTTTTAAGCCATGATCCCAGGGTTCTGGGATCCAGTCGCATCAGGCTCCTTGATAAGCAGGGAGCCTGCTTTTCTCTCTCCCTCTGTCCCTTCCCCTGCGCCACCCACCTACCCCACACACTGCACGTGTGTGTACATGTGTATGTGTACATGCGCCATGTATATACATGTGCGCACATTCTTGTGCTCTCTCAAAAATCCTTAAAAAGGAAAAAAATCCTTAAAAGAGGAAAAAAAGAAGATCATTTAACACAACTTCATTTGATTTGTCTTTTAAGAGGCATTAGGACACCAGGACACCTGAGTGGCTCAGTTGGTTAACTGGGGTCCTGGGGTCAAGTTCCGCATCAGGCTCCCTTGCTCAGCGGGGACAAAGAAATAAAATAAAATAAAATCTCTCTGACAAATAAAATCTTCATTTTTTTTAAAGATTTTATTTATTTATTTGACAGACAGAGATCACAAGTAGGCAGAGAGGCAGGCAGAGAGAGAGGAAGAGAAGCAGGCTCCCTGCTGAGCAGAGACCACCCCTCCCCCCTTGAGGGGCTCAATCCCAGGACCCTGGGATCATGACCTGAGCTGAAGGCAGAGGCTTTAACCCACTGAGCCACCCAGGCGCCCTTAAAATCTTCGTTTTTTTTTAAGATTTTATTTATTTGAGAGAGAGGGAGGGCATGAGCAGGTGGGTGGGGCAGAAGCTAGAGGGAGAAGTAGACTTCCTGGCCCACAGAGCAGGGAGCCCAATGTGGAACTCGATCCCAGGACTCTGAGATCATGACCTGAGCAGAAGGCAGATCCTTAACCAACTGAGCTGCTCAGGCGCCTCAGATAATTTTTTTTTTTTAAAGCAGCAGTAGCCTGTATATTTATATATATAAATAATGCCCGCTGGAAATAGGGACCTTAGTGAGATTGTGTCCTGAAGTCTCTGGTCCTGTGGGAGCAGCCCAGCTGGACACACACCTGGTCCTGGACCCAAGGTCAGCCTTGAAATCACAGCATCGGACAATGGCTAGAGGGGAAGCTGTTTGAGCCTGAGACCTAAGGAAGGCTGGTGGTTTTTCTGTATGTCATGGTTCTCATATTGTCCCGTGTGTTTGTGAGTCCTTTGTTGTTTTATTTTTCCCAGTTGTTAGGCCTGAAGTGCTATTCTTCCATAAAAATAAGGTCTTAGATTAGACGAGCTTTTTCCGGCTCAGGGCTGCTCTTTCCAGGTGTGCCTCTGCCCACCCCCACCCCCACCCTGCCATGCCCTCTCTGGGTATCCCAGGAGCACCACTGAAGCTGTGGGAGCCACACACCAGGCAGCCTGGACTGGAGCAGTGGGTCTGGAGCACTCGACGCCGTTTCTTTCTGCGCGAAACAGTTCAAGGTTCTGCTGCAGGTCAGCTGTGACCCGGCTTGTCTTGTTCTTCACACCTGCCATCAACACTTTCGCTGCCAGATTTGTTTTGTGTTAAAGTTTACAGGTAGGGGACTGGGGAAAAGGGAGTTTCTTTGGAACCAGAACTCCATAGAGGAGGTGCCGTGGGCTTCAGGATATGTATGCTTCTGCCTCTCCCTGTCCACGGAGACACAGCCCTGCAAAGTGTCTCCGCAGCAGGAGCCTCCCATGCGGGCCTACAATAGCCCTGGTGCCTGAGATGTGGACAGGAGGCACCATCTCCAGTAACTAGCTCATAATGGGCACCGAATAAAAGTCACCTCATCTAAGTGTTCCAGAGCCAATGCTGCTTTCCATGCTGTTATCTCAAAATAAAAATGAAAAAAATGAAGCTTTCAGTTAAATTGTGGGACTCTGCCGTCTTACAGCAGAAGCACTAACCATTTTTGCATCCATGCTGCTTTAAAGGCTCCCCTCCTTTGCTCCTACAAATGAGTGAGCGTCAACACCTCTTTGAACAGTCTTTCCTAGGAGTCCTGGGCCAGCAGATTTTTCTCATAGGCTATGGTTTCTTAGGGTTGTTTGGGGGTTTTCTCTTTAGCTGGATGGAAAAGGTTCTTCAGAACCTTCCGACTTGCTCTTCTACCTGGCCCCGAGTCTCAGGCTGAACCGAAGCCCTGGCCTCCTGCACTTCATCCCCGAGTGTCCTCCCTCCCGGCTGCCCTATGCCAGGTCAGCCTTGTTGTTCCTTCACATCACCTAGGGAGAACCTCCAGTGGCTTCTAGAGCCCCAGGCTTCTGGCCCCTTTCTCACTCAGTAGTTAAGAAAACCACGTGTGATACGTTTTCAAGCATGGGCTGGGAGTGGTGAGAACAACGGGTCAAGCCGGCAAGTATAGCAGTTCAGTGGGTGAATGTTTCCTCGGTGCCCGGAATTGCCCCTGGCTGTATCCAGTCCCGGGCCTGACCCGTGAGGTGCACGCGGGGAAGTTGTGAAGTGGACGCACACCCCCACCGGATCCGTGCGTGTGTAGTCCTTGTCAGCATTATGAACGAATTTTTAGTTAGCTACCAATAGATAAAATCAGATTTTGTGAAAAATTCCAGATCTCTGACTTCTCTTAAATTTAAAACCTTGGGCAATCTGGATCTCATTTTTGCTTGGCAGCTGTGTTTTTGTTTTTTGTTTTTTGTTTTTTTTTTTCAATTTTTTATTTTTCATTAACATATAATGTATTATTAGCCCCAGGGGTACAGGTCTGTGAATCGCCAGGTTTACACACTTCACAGCACTCACCATAGCACATACCCTCCCCACTGTGGCAGCTGTGTTCTGGAATATTACAGTCTCCTGAAAGTTAGGGACAGAGTCCACTTCCTAACACGGCGTCCGGCTTGCTTGGTAAATATTTGTAGAAATAGATGTAATTAATTACACCTAAATATCGTAAACTAACTATTTTTGGTACTGGCGAGAAGATAGAGGAAGATGGATGCAAATTTAATTCAACATGTGTTTTGTGAATTCTGGAGACCTCTCTTTATTCCCAGAAAATACAGAGTCTCATTCCTGTCGAAGTTGGTCAGTAGCATAAACTATCTGCACATTGCGAGCACTCTACTCTTATGAGGGGGGCGGGGGACGGTGCTTATTCTAAGGCTGGTTGCTCTGCTTCTTTTAACTGAATTTAGCAAACAGAACTCTCCAACCTGATCATTTTGTAGGGTGAGACTTTTGACATTTTCAGTGAAGACAAAAGTAACTGGGGCACCTGGCCGCCTCAGTGGTTAGAGCAGCCCATTGTTGATCTCAGGGTCGTGAGTTTGAGCCCCACATTGGATATAGAGATTACTTGTTTAAAAACTTAATTAATTGACTGACACCACTACAAGGTTAATGTTCCCCCAGAGTAAACACACATTTAGAGGCAGGTACTTCCAGGAAGCCATGTGTTCATCTGGATTAGAAATAAATGGGTGACATTCTTGGTTTTCTGGAACTCTACAGTCTGTGTTTCTATCTGTCCCCCCAAGAACCATGACTCAGAGTCTCCAGTGCATGCAGAGATCAGGGGGCGCTGTGAGGGGTCACGACTGCTCAGGAGGCATCGCCGTCTAGGGTTTGATCGACATCAAAGGCTCTTTTATTAGTTTGCTAGGGCCGCCATAGCCAAATGCCATAGACTGGGTGACTTAAACAACAGAAACTGATTTTTTTTACATTTCACAATTTATTTTCATTTTTCTGGAGTCTGTAAGTCCAAGATCAAGGCGTCAGCAGATCTGATTTCTTCTAAGATCTCTCTCCTTGGCTTGCAGGTAGCCACCTTCCCCCTGTGTCCTTCCATGGCCTTCCCATTGTGAACATGCATCTCTGGTGTGTCTCTGTGTGTCCAAATCTCCTCTTCTGAGGACACTATTCAGTAGGATTAGGGTCTGCCCTGCCTTTTGTCAACCTAATCACCTCTTTAAAAGCCTTATTTTCAGATAGATACACATTCTGAGGAACTGGAGGCCAGGACTTAAGCATCTGAACTTAGGGGAAGGGGGCACAGTTCAGTCCATAACAGCTACAAAAAAATGATGTGGGGTCTTTTTACTGGGTTAAATAGTCAGTTGGGAGAGCAATAAAAAGCAGGACCAGTTATGACTGGGCTTCTAGTTGTGCCATAGACAAATCAATTAGAGTATTAGCAAACGCATCCCCTAGGTGTTTCCAGGTCCAGCCTTCATCCAGACACATAGAGCAGTTGCTTCTGAGCCTGAGTAGAGCAGAGCAGGAGGAGCCTGCAAAAGGCACATGGTTTCAGTGAAGTTGTATCCTATTGTCCATCTGTTGTTATTTTGAGCAGTTGCTGTAAGGAAAGAATTAAGAATGAAAACCGTTACTAGCAGTGCCAGAACGCAGGCTACCCTCTGGCAGTTTTCTGCAGGGCTGGGCGCTCACAGGAGGCACTGTAAGCCCTCTAGGGCAAGGGACGAGGATGGGGGGCGCCTTCATCTGGACCTTCATGTAGACCCTCAGCTCTCCCTTCCTGGGCTGGATTCTTGCCCTTCAGTAAAGCTGTAGGTGGGCTGCACATGTGGCCACCACTGCACCAGGTGGCCCTATAACAGGAACTGAGAGCTGGTGCTGCAGATGAATCCTGAAGACGGTCACATTTGCAACATATGGTGTTAGGAGACTTACTTACAATCAATATTTTACTTGCATTTCTGCTTCCAGAGGTCATGTTTAGGTTTTTGAATGTGAAGAAACTAATGAGAAAGTGGGAGTAGGCATTAAGAATGCTTTAGGTTCAGACTTTTTTTTTTTTTAAGATTTTATTTATTTATTTGACAGCGAGATCACAAGTAGGCAGAGCAGCAGGCAGAAAGAGATGGAGAAGCAGGTTCCCTGCTGAGCAGAGAGCCCGATACAGGGCTCCATCCTAGGACCCTGAGATCATGACCTGAGCGGAAGGCAGAGGCTTAACCCACTGAGCCACCCAGGCGCCCCTAGGATCAGACTTTTGTGACGGTGTTTGAGATAGTGGCATCCTAAGGTTTGTTTTATTTTGTATATACAAAAATGTATATACCCAGGAATAATCAAACAAGACAAGAGAAGATGGTTTGTCTTCATCAGATAATCTGCTCAGCATTCTCCCTTGGGTCTGAATATCTCCTCCTGACAGCTGCCCCCGAATGACATGGCATCAGGCAAGCCCACCTCCCCTCGTAATTGGGTCGTGCTTGCATCGGCAGGCAGCCACAGCGCTCAGACAGGTGTGTGCTCAGGGCAAATAGTTTACATGTAGTCCTGAAGCTGTGTCAGCACCGTTTACAGGACAGCTTTCCAAAATACATTGTCCACGGTCTCATCTTCAACAGTATTTGCTAAATTTGATACTGAGTTTAGTCTTTGATTTACAACATGAACAGTTGTAGACTTCACTGCCAGCCCTTCCTGACACCTCACTCTCTCATACCTTTTTGGTGTCTTACTGTCGAGACTCTTGATCACCTTCTCCTTGAAACAAGATGGAGTGACGATTTCAGGGGCATTGAGCAAAAGAATGGATAGTGAATGAATGTAGTCAACTTCCCTATAATTGCCAATAGCAAACTTGATCTTCTGAAGAACCCAGATTGTCTGATCCACCCCACCCCCCACAGAGGTATCAAAAGGATCAGCAAAACCAAAACCTGTATAAAAACAGGTCAGGGCTTCTTAAAGTTCACTCTGTATCAGAATCACTGGCATTTGTGTCAAAATGCAATTCTGATTGGTAGGTCTAAGAGTGGAGCCGGCTGTTCTGCATTCCTGACAAGCTCCCAGGTACGGACAGTGCTGCTTGGGGCAAGGGAATAGGTAACTGTCCCTTGAGAGGACCATCTGTAGCCACCTGCCTGCCTTAAATGTTCTCCAGTGTTCTTCATAGTAGCATGTCCCGCAGAACTAAAAATCATTGATTAAGCAAGCCACTCCTTTTTTGAAGGAGAGGACTAGTTTTCAGCTGGAAAAAGAGCCATGGGAGCATGTGAGTAGGAACGTAGGAACAGTAATGTCTGGAGACCTCCGATGGGTGATGTACCAGCCAAACAGAGTTGTGCTGTTTTCCACAACAAAAATATGTGAAAGACATTCATTCCGTAACTGGGCTTGTCAAACCTTGTGAGCTGGGAGAATAAAAGGAATGAGGGATTGGAAGAATAGTGGCAAGCTCGTGCTGTTCATCGGGCGGTGTTTCTCGATTGAGATCCGGGCCGGTGGCCTCTTGCCGTGCCTTCCGAGCTAGGACTCTTCCCCACGCACTGCTTATTATCATGCTAGTGTCGATGTGACCTTGTTTTCCTTTGACCTTATTTTCCTCCCTTCTCTGACCCGCACTCTCCACTCATATCTCCTGTGCCCAAGAGAGACTTGCTTTTTTGTCGTACTTCAGTAGTAACAGGAGGGAATGACCAAAAGCGCACCTTTGCTGTTACTCTGAAAAGGGTTTTTTTTATTTGTGTGTGTATGCTTTTTACAGGGCGGAAGGGTTTTTGTTGTTGTTGTTGTTGTTTCTGTTTTTAATGAGAAGGTGAAAAAATACCAGAGTGGGCAGCAGCTTTCTCTTCGTAAGCCTGCCACATACATGGCACTTGTGAAGTATGGGATCACCTCAGCTTCCAGCTAAGGTCAAGGATAGGACTTTCCTTCCAACACTAGAGAAGGGGGACTGTTGTCTGCAGCATATGGGCAAGCCTGTTACTCTTGGTTTTCTTGTCCTGCTTGACAAGAATTAAACAGCCCATCATTATTATACCTCCTCAGCTGATACCAGAACAGAACTAGTGAATTTTGAGGTGGCCAAGAAGGATCAAAAGTGATTACGCAGTTCCCCCCCTTTTTTTAAGTAGTCTTCACACCCAGTGTGGAGCCCAGCATGGGGCTTGAACTCACCACCCTGAGTTAAAGACCCACGCTGAGATCAAGAGTCGGAGGCTTAACCGACTGAGCCACCCAGGTGCCCCAAAGGTAATCACACTCACAAATTTGCTTTACCTTTGTTCTTTCTGCGAAGACAGAATTCTGGCTCCTCATGACATCAGTGTGGAAGAAATGTGAATTTTTTGGAGGAAAGTCATCTGAAAATCCTTTACAAGTGTGTGGTCCCCTTGATTCCCATCCCTTTTCCCGGAGCTAACTGTGTGGCTGAGGGCACATGAATGGTTTATAAATGGCCTTCCGCTCCCTGGGCATTGAGGAAGGCCCTGAACTCAGAAGAAGAGAGCTTTGTGGGCAAATGTAGTCCAAGCAGAGTATTGCCAGGGTTCACAGCGGAAGGATTAGGCCCTCTCGTGTGGAGCTATCCCTAATATCGGAAGCCTGAAGAGAGCGTGTGGTTTGATGACATCAAACCTGAGCCACCCAGGCGCCCCAAGAGTAAATCTTTGAGAAGAGACTAGGGAGACAGCCCATAGCATAAATAGCAACAAATTGTCTTAATGTCTAAAACCCGGGCTCTATCTGCTATATTGTGCTGTCTTCATTCCTTTCAGGAGTTGGGACAACAGCTAGGGAAAGCCGGTGAGCTTCAAAAATAAAAATAGAGGGGCACCTGGGGGGTTCAGTGGGTTAAGCCTCTACCTTCGGCTCAGGTCATGATCTCAGGGTCCTGGGATCGAGGCCCACATCGGGCTCTCTGCTCAGTGGGGAGCCTGCTTCCCCCCTCTCTCTGCCTGCCTCTCTGCCTACTTGTGATTTCTCTGTCAAATAAATAAATAAAATCTTAAAAAAAAAAAAAAATAGAAGGAAATCCATGGGGACTTCCTAGTTACCAGCCCAGAAGTGCACCTGAAACCACACTTGAGAAGCCATTTACTTCCTTTATGTCATTTTTTCCTCCATTCTGTCTACCCAGAGTGGTGAGTCGTAAAATCCTTTCAACAGAACATGTTTGTGTGTCTTTCTCCAGGCACAGGAACCAAAAGGCAACTAGAGAGATTGCACTGTTCAACAAAGAGTGAGCAGGGGCCACATTCAAGGGAAGGGCCTCTGCCTCCTCATAAAGTCCAGTTCCGAAAGAGGAAATGAACATCATTAGAGAAAGACAGGATCGAGGGCTCCGCAGGGAGGGTATCAGGAAGATAGAGAAATGCAGATGCACACGGCCTGTCTGGGAGTGCCAGGGAGAAAGCAGCTGCTGCAGAGAAAGAATGTGGAATGCTGTGTGCCACCCCAGCCTGCTTTACTGTCCGCTTTGTTTCCCACCCTGACCCCTGCCACTCCTTTAAGAACCTATTCTCCTGTCCCCAAGTTTTCCAGAAGTCACTGTTCAGTCTCAGTATCAAAAAGGATCATATCATGTAACCCACTGTTAACAACTCAATGAAGGCTCCACTCTTACACATCTACTCCCCAGCATGGCTGCGGACAAGCCCAGCTTTGCCAGAAAGAGCGTATTGATATGTTCCACCCTGAATGTCTATCTAGTTCCTTGTTTGGTTAGAGCTGAAGTTTGTGGCTCTGGGAAACTGCTAGTACAAACTTGTGATCTTATATTTCATGAATGTTGCAGTTCTAAACCATTGGTAATTAACAGAATTTGAGCCAGAAATTACCTGAGTGTTAGCTAGTGGTTGAATGGGCTCAGAGTTAGGTCAGTTACTTGTACCTTTCTTGGTCCCAGGAAGCTCACCATTTGCAAGGGCTTTGGATTCTGTCACTCTAGGACTACAAAATGATGGAAATTCTGTTTCAAATTTTACAAGATAATCACCAGAGAAATGTATGAAAAATGTGCCTCGTTACTTAGGCCGAGAGAGATGGATATAGAGTTATAAACTAGCCCAAAAGATAAAGCTTGCCAGTCGCTGGTGCATATCCATTTCTCTTGCTCTCTCTTTTCTTTGTCATCTTTCCATTTTAGAAACCCAGTCTAGCACTTTAATTACCCCCTCACTGAGAAGCTTCCTGGTCCTCCCTTTGTCAGCCCTGCATACCACTCCTGGAGCACCCTGGGGCTCTGACCTGTGCCCCTGTGCATCTGTCTCCACCTGCCACGGTGATCTCATCCAAGCTGTGTCTTTAATCGCTTTCCACATGCCAGGGCTTCCCACACCTGGGCTCAGACCATACCTCCTAGGCAGTTCTCAGAAATCCCCTGCCTGATCTTTAAACCTGTCACGCTTTCTTCAAGAGTAACTCCATTCTTGAGTCCTGGGGGAAAACATGCCCTCATTTTGGAAAGGTAAGTTATTGACTTTATTTAAGCTAGAACTGTGGTAAGCTACACTTCCTAACAGTCTAGGGTTATTTTGTGGGGTGTTTTAGGTGGGTCAGATATCCCCAGCTTATTCTCCCATTTTCTCAAATGAGAGAATAAATGCAGGCCGCGTTGGTAAATCCAGGCCCCATTTGATTAACCCCATTAGTAAACACCCATCTGCTGTCACAGTTCGAGATACTGCATCTCTATACTGTCTTTAAGTCTTCTTTTCTTGAGAGAGAGCTTCATTAAAGTTCACAGACTCTTAAAACGGGTGAACATAATGACACCTGGGCACCAGATCTCAAAAGACTTGTAACATGCCTGGGTCTCGCACTGCACTGACCCCGTGGGCTGGGTTTCACGAGCAAGCCTGTTGATGAGAACTGACTGAGTATGTCCCAGCCAGAGGGAAGCTTGTCATCTGGCAAATTGAGAAAGACATAGGCACCTTTCTCCACCGCCATAACTAAAGACTGGTGTTGGTCTGAATGGCACTCTGCCTGGACTGGAAGATCCACCCTCAGAGAAACAATACAAGGTGAAGAGACTGACCGAGTACCCCCACAGTCCCCACAGACCTGTCTGCCAAGACGGAGTGTACCATCCCCACCACGGTGTTGGCCTAGTAGGTGAAGATAATCAGGTTAGGAAAGGTCCATCAAGGTCAAGCCAGAGCAGATTTTACAATAATCATATTTGAGAAGAATTTTCCACAGCTGCCTTTTTTCATCTTCCACACTGAACTGGTAGCAGGAGCTAATCTGAAAAAGCCTTTGAAGCTTCCAGAATAGTTAGCATTACAGTCTGTGATGCTCTGTCCTCCGACGGAACACTAGAGATTTGCCTTCAGATCATTCTATTCTTATTTGAGACCCAGTTCTAAAATGTTTAGTTGTCTGGTTTTCAACTGTTTAACAGATCGATGGGGAGGAGGAGGAAGTGCGTCAGGTAAGCATAGAAACAGCAGCAAAAAGGGGTCATCTGAAAGCAGGGAAGAAACCATCCAGTCAAACAGGAAGACTCCAAGGGGGCAGTGGCCTAGGGACATTCGGGGTAGGGACAGACTGCCCAAACACGTTTTAGACTCCAGTGGCTTTCCTGCTTACAGCTCAGAGTCGTGGATGTACCAGAGGACCATAACTCTGCATAATCAGGAAAAGATTGAATTCTGTTTTGTCCTGTAAGATTCCATCCCAGGTGGTTAAAAAAATGCAAAGTCCTAATATCTGTAAAGCTGTCCAGGAAATCCAGAACCACGTATATCCCAAGATCAGAGATTCCATGAGGTCCTCACACTTGTCGGGACCCATCTTTCTGAGTATATGCTAATTCTTACAAGTTTGATTTTTTACTATTCAGAGTTTTTTCAGAGTTTTTCAAATTCTAAAACTGAGTTGTTTTTAGACAAAGTCAGTGAAGTAAATCCACAAACCTAACCAAAGTAGAAGCATCAGTGAAAGATCCACCCCAGAATACACCTGTACTTACGTGCTTATGCCCTGTTGGTAGTGCTTTGCCTTCTGATTCGTGAATATGGACGTTAATCCAGTTATTCTACACCTGTTTTTAAAGCTAGGGAGGATAACGGCAGTAAGAGCAGTTTGAACCCAAGGTGTAGGGGGCAGGCAGTGTGCTTAGTCCAGGAGTGAGAAGAATTTTCATTGGAACCAAGGCGAGCAATCTGAGTCAGCCACACTCCTTTGTAGGGTACACCATTAGAATCAACTGTGCGAGTTGTTTTATTTTCTTCTTCATCTCAATCCCTGCTCCTACCTCCATGCCTTAGACACCCACTTTCAGCATTTTGTATGTGTCCCCAAATGTGTGTATGCCTTGAGAAAATAGAGTGTGAGCGTGTATGATTCTCATTCACATGAATGGTGTGTGCTGTAGGTCTGTTTCTTCTCTTTTTTATTTTATTTTATTTTATTTATTTATTTGACAGGGATCACAAGTAGGCAGAGAGGCAGGCAGGGGGGAGGGGGGAGCAGGCTCCCTGCTGAGCAGAGAGCCTGATCCCAGGACCCTGAGATCATGACCTGAGCCGAAGGCAGAGGCTTAACCCACTGAGCCACCCAGGTGCCCGGTCTGTTTCTTTTTTCATTGCATTTTGAAATATATTTTACAGGGGAGCCTGGGTGGCTTAGTCAGTTAAGTGTCTGACTTCAGCTCAGGTCATGAACCCAGGGTCCTGGGATCAAGTCCCACATCAGGCCCCCTGCTTGGCAGGGAGACTGCTGCTCCCCCTGCCAGCGCTCTCTCGTTCTGTCACATAAAATATATATATTAATATTTATATCTTAATTATATATACAATTTTGTGTGTGTGAGTGTGTACTTTTTTTTAAGCCCAGCTTAAAAAATTCCCCCAGCCTGTTGCCAGACCAGGCATACACAGGAATGCCACAGTGGCCTTCACCTCTGCTTCTCGGGCCTGAGTGGCAGGGCCTGGTTTCTCTACTTTGCTGCCTCACAGCACATTCTCAGACCTAGACTAAGATAAAAGCACATGTATGTACAAAAAAAAAATTTTTTTTCTGACTTCAGCAAGGAAGGAAAAAGTGGCAAAAGTGTATATGCTGTCTACTTGGGAACCCATATAAAGGGACACTGAGTAGGCTGTTGGGTGAGGGACATTAATTAGCATTTATTGCTTTTCCCTTGTGGGAAACCAAATCATTGAGGGAGCAGTAGACGTGACTCACAGAGGAAAGCCACCAAGGCAAGGCCTCACAGAGAGGCAGTGCTATAATCGGGCGGGACTTCTCCAAACACAGTCTGTAAGCCTGCTGTAACAGTACCCCAGGAGCTGGTCTGTGTGCAGATTCCTGGGCCCACCTGGGACCCCAGAGTCAGGATCTGCAACTTTCATTAGCAGCCTTGTTGAGTCTTGTGGACACAGAAAAGTGAGTGCCAGGGCCAGGGGTGTGTCTGCCACTACTGGTCCAGAAGCTGAATTTCCTCCTACTGACCCAAACCAGATCCACACGTTGAGGTTGAGAGAGAAACCAGAATGCTAGCTCAGTCACAGAACGATCACATAGACACTCAAATTGGCCTTCCGGCACATGCCATCTGTCCCCACATGCACATCTGAGAGGGAGCCCGTGGCCGGTTGTCACTGGTGCAGGATGGTAGCTGTGACAAGGCCAGAGATGCTCAAGCTGGCCAGTGCCCTTCCCTCGCCCTTGGGAGTGTGGTCAGACTGGCACATTCCTGATTTCCCCTTTTTCTAGCCTCAGGTAACATCTTCCCATTCCTCAGATTAGTGGGAGCTGCGGCTGAGGCTGGAGTGCTCTTTTTTGGTCACACATCCTGTGTGTCCTGTGTGATTCGCAGCGTTGCTCCTTGAGCCCTCCTGCCACTTACCTGTCTTCCCCAGAAAAGCTGCAGCATTTCTCATGTTAATACTGAGAGCAAGGGTAACTTCTCCCTGGGGTCTGGGCGGTGAAGGCCTTTACTTTTGTTGTCTGCTTACCCTCAACATACCTGCCTAGTCCGCCAATGACGTGAAAATAGAGATGTGGTCTGGAAGCATACCGTGGGGATAGCGTCTTTAGGTTTTGCCTGAAATCTGGAGCCGCTCCCAGGGCTTGGTGACCGGGGAGTCTGAGCAGTGAAGAGCTAGCAGGCTTTGCTGGCTGTTGCTGCTAGGCCAAGTTTCCCACAAGCTCCAGGAAGCTCAGGAGTAGTTCTTGCAGTGAGTAAAGATGAGATGTGCTTGGGCTTCTTTCTCCCCAAGTCCTAGCAGTGTTTACTTTCGAAGTTTGAAATGGTCTATTATTAGATTCACCACTTCCTAATACATGGCTTTGCTGTGAGCCCTCCTGAAAGCTGTTCTGCTGTGTTCCTCACTGAAAGCAGTAGCTCCGGGGTAAACCAGAGGTGGGGCCATTTTTAAATTCCACACAGTGTTTCCTGGGAGCTCCTATTGAGAAAGAGCCTCTCCTTAGGCGCCTAGGTGGCTCAGTCCGATAATTGTCCACCTCCACCTCAGGTCCTGATCCCAGAGCCCTGGGATCAAGTTCCACATCGGGCTCCCTGCTCAGCAGAGAGTCTGCTTCTCCACTCCCTCTGTCCCCCCACCCCCACTCATTCTCTCTCTTTCTCTCTCTCAAATTTAAAAAGAAACTTTTTAGTTCGTGGTACCTGGGTCACTCAGTTGAGCATGCCACTCTTGACTTTGGCTCAGATCATGATCTTGGGGTTCTGAAATTGAGCCCCATGTTGTTGGGCTCCCCACTGAGCAGGGAGTCTGCTTGAGATTCTCTCTCCTTCTCCCCCTGCTATCCCTGCCCTACACTCCCCCCAGCACACGGGACACTCTTTCTCAAAATAAGTCAGTCTTTTTTAAGTAACAGACTTTTGGGGGGCACCTGGGTGGCTCGGTCCTAAGTGTCTGCCTTCAGTTCAGGTCATGATCCCGGGGTCCTGGAATTGAGTTCCACATTGGTTTCCTTGCTCACCAGGGAGCCTGCTGCTCCCCCAGCTTGTGTGCTCGCTCGCTCTCTCACGTGTGCAAATGAAAATATCTTTTAAAATTTAAAAAAAAAAACTTTTTGGTTTATGAATGAATGAATGAATGAATGCTAAGTTAACGGCTTTCAAACTATTTTGAATGTGACCTGCTGTAAACCGTAAAACCACTGTATACGGAAACGTACTTGTATATAACCAGAACAGTAGTTTCACAGAACAGGTACCTGACATGTGGAGTGCACTCCAGTATCTTCTTTTCTGTTGTAGTTTGAAAAATAAATGAACAAATAAACGCTGGTCATAATCTACTAAAATGATTTCACGACCCACCAGTGTGTTGCAATTCAGAGTATAAACATCATAGCTCTAAGGGACTCTGGTTCCACAAACTCGTGCTGTTGTGTTGAGCATCTCCTGTGGGCATACCCCTTTGGACTGGCTTAGTCACGACCCCTGCCCTCTTGCCCTTTCAGCCCTCTCAGAGGCAGACAGGATGGCTCACAGCAGGAAGGTTCTCCATGAAAAAGGTATGGGCACATAGGGGTTCTTTGGGACTCACCTACTCAGGCCCTTGTGAGAGAATCCTCTTCAAGTCAACCTCTCTTTACTCTGGGCACATGCCACCAGTCCCTGTCGTCACCTCCCAGGTGATCTCCTTTTACTGGCCTTCCCACCTCACTCCAGTGGCCTAGAATGCTTTACCCCAGACATCACAAAACTCATTTCCTCAACTTCCTCAAATCTTTGTTTAAATACACCTTCTCAGGGAGGCCTTCGCCAACCACCCAGTTTATAATCGTGAACTATCTGTGTACCTCAACACCCCAGAATATTCTTCCTTCCTGTAATTTTCTCCTTAGCACATAAAATCCTATCTTATGTATATTTTACTTATTTAGCATAAATAAGTAAACTTTTGTTTAACTTTTTTTTTTTTTAACATAAGTAAACTGGCGTTACCCCCAGTAACTCCCATGAAGGCAGGGGTTATATTTATTCATTTTTCTTCCCCAGTGCCCAGAGCAATAGTCATAGTACCTAGTACTAACTCACCTATTTGTCTCCAAATTTCTATATAAATACCCACCTCCTGGCGTTGATTTTTTTTTTTTTTAAGATTTTATTTATTTATTTGACAAAGAAAGAGGACAAGCAGGGGGAGCAGCAGAGGGAGAGGGAGAAGCCCGCTCTCCGCTGAGCAGGGAGCTTGATGCAGGACTCGATCCCAGGACTCTGGGATCATGACCTGAGCCAAAAGCAGAGGCCTAACCGTCTGAGCCCCCCAGGCACCCCCTGGCATTGATCTTGTTCCTATTAAATGGGCATTCGTGAGAAACAGTGAAATTAGTATTTGAATAACTCTGTAAAGGGATTGGTATTTTTGTTACTCTGGTAAAGGTAAAATTAAACTTACTTTTACTCCAGAAAGTCTTTACATCCGAATTTATCTCAAAAGTCCTGATCCCCGAGCGCCTGGGTGGCTCAGTGAGTTAAAGCCTCTGCCTTTGGCTCAGGTCATGATCCCAGGGTCCTGAGATTGAGCCTTGCGATTGGTCTCTCTGCTCAGCGGGGAGCTTGCTTCCCCCTTTCTTTCCGCCTGCCTCTCTGCCTGCTTGTGATCTCTTGTCTGTTAAGTAAATAGTCTTTAAAAAAAAAAAAAAAAAAAAGGCCCTGATCCCCATAGCAGAGTGAAAAAGCAGACCCCTGTGATCATGATATCGCTGGTTTTCTCAGTCTGGATTTCTCAAGCATTGCCAGAGCTCTACTGGGCAGGTTGACTCTGGAAGTCTTGGTGCCTTTTTAGCTTTCTGTCCCTAGGGGGCAGCATTAGCCCAGAAACCAAATTCAAAGCCACCCGTTCCAATTTGTCACTTAATTCTAGTGAATCTAAAGGAAAGGAATGCTTGGCTTCTTCCTAATCTGCAGGAGTAAGGTTTAGAGATTTCTTTTTTCAAAATTAGCTTGTATCTAGAAATGGGAAAATACGCATCCAAGGCACACAGGTTTAAAAATTAGTATATGTATATATAACCTTCAAAAAATAAGAACAGTGAAATCTTTCCCAGAGAGAGGTTTTTTTCTTAAGTACTGCTGCCCAGAGGTGTTGCCTGGCCATGCCCAGATTTGAATTTCTGCAGTTAGAAATCAGAAGGTTGGGTGGCTCAGTTGTTGAGCATCTGCCTTCGGCTCGGGTCTTGATCCCTGGGTCCTGGGATTGAGCCTCACGTTGGGCTCCCTGCTCAGTGGGAAGCCTGCTTCCCTCTCCCACTCCCCCTGCTTGTGTTCCCTCTCTCGCTGTCTCTCTCAGTCAAATAAATCTTTAAAAAGAGAAAAAAATCAGAAAGTTCTTCTGCCTCAGAGGGATAATTTACTTTGAGAAAAAGAAATCCCTACAAGGAGAGCATGACTTCTTATGGAGATGTGATGTCATTAGATAATTACAGAACATCATTAAAAGAATTAATGCTCACATTGTGTTCTTTAAGAAAAATAGCCCCAGGCAGGCTTGGACTGTCTTGTTCTGGTAGGTGGAAGCCCTAGGAACCTATGGTCTGACCTCAGGTGCTAACTGACCTTCTTGAGCTCTGGGTAGTGGAGGGAGAGAGCCAGGCTGATGGATTTTTCAGTCCTGACTTTCTCACAGGCACGAGTTAATAGGCACTGCTGTTTGCAAAGCACCTCCCCAAAATGAGAGATCCGTTTCCACATACTGAAGTTATAGGTGAAAGGCAACAGAGAACATCAGAATTGAAGCAGATGGAGTGGCTTTCTCAGGCACCATCTGCAGGCATTTGACCATTAGTTTCTTGGTAATAACTGGTTTTTATAATTTTGTGCATTGGATTGGGGAAGGGAATTAGGGGAGAGTGAAGAAAGGAACCACTATAAGAAAGACACAGCCTGTGTCCTTAAGGCACAAGCTGTAATGACAACCTGAAAAGGTTTTGGTTGGGTTTTTTTGTTTTGTTTTGTTTTGTTTTGTGGTTTTTTTTTTTTTAATAATATTGATTTTGTGGGGTGGGGGGGCGTGCCTTGGTGGCTCAGTGGGTTAAAGCCTCTGCCTTTGGCTTTGGTCATGATCCCAGGGTCCTGGGATCGAGCCCAGCATCCGGCTCTCTGCTCAGCGGGGAGCCTGCTTCCCCCTCTCTCTCTGCCTACTTGCGATCTCTGTCTGTCAAATAAAATCTTTAATAATGATGATGATGATTTTTTTTTAATTTTATTAAATCCAGTTGATTTTTTTTTTTTAAGTAAGCTCTGTACCCAACGTGGGACTTGAACTCCTGACCCTGAGTTTGAGAGCCATATGCTATACCGACTGAGCCAACCAAGCCCCCCCGAAAGTGTCTTACATAGAACTTGATTTTCTCGTGAGCTCATCATTGTACTTGCGTGATTATAAATATAAAGACCTGATAAGGAGGAGATAATGTTTGGGGGGGAAGGGGTTCATTTTACTAAAAGATTTCAAATGCCTTTTTTACATATAAAATGCAGAAGTCCCAGGAGCAAGGGTGGGAGGTGTGTTTGTAACTCCAGCACGCAGAGGAATGTGCTTTGTGTTCACTAGCCTTTATCTCTGCGGTTTGTTATATATTCACTCCCTCATGTGGGTCAGACCTAGTGCATGACCCTGGAGATCCCAAGACACCTGAGACCTTGTGTGCTAGGCTCTAAGCACCTTGTGATCCAGAATTCTGCTGGTTTATTCACCAGTGCAGTGCCATGTGACACAAAATATAAAATTGATTAATTGAACCTTCCCGTTCCAAGTCAGTCTGTAGTGATCAGCAGAGTGTAGTCTTTGCCTGCAAGCAGGGCTTGGCTCCTTGGAGATGTGATGTAATCAGATAATTACAAGACAGAAGGGCTGTTACAGAGTGGGAGCCAAGTGCTCCAGGAGTCCAGGGGAAGAGTGCCAGCTCTCACCCAGGTCATTTGGGTCTCGCAGAGCCCCTAGTGTTTGAAATGAGAACTGATGGGTTGGTGTTGCCAGAAGAGAAAGGACATCTCAGAAGAGCATTGCCAGATTGAGGGTGTTAGGCGTGTGTCACTGACTGGAGGCCAACCATGCTGGCCCTGGACTCCAGCTGGGGATCGGCCATGAGGCCCCCAAGGGCTGCTTCTCTGAGCTCCTCTCCTGCTCTCCCGCACCCCCTGCTTCCAAGATGCCAGTTCCCCTTCAGGTTCACACTGGAACGCCACCCAGGCTCGAGGCTGTCTTTCACACCACTGTCAAAGGGCGGCCTCCCCGCCCCCACTCGTGCCTGGAGTGTTCGTTGTCTTCCTGCAGAGTGGACCTTTATCTACTTGTCCGTCAGAACGTAGACTGTGTGGAGTGAGACCTCATTTGTTCATTGATCATTCACTAGGAATAGAGTCCGGTCCAAGTGGCAGGCTCGCTCTCAGAAGGTGTTTGTTGAAGGGGGCAAGGAAGGGAAAGGGAAAGTATTACTATTCCTTTTAGCACAGAAGTGTCTCCCTCACCAGTCTCAGTGGGAATAAAACTTAACCCAGAGCAGTGGCGGGATGATGGTCTCCGGCACTGTCATTAGCAGGTCTCCGTACAGCACGGTCCTGGCCTCCTTTGGGGAAGTGAGTGGCAGGTGTGTACAAGTGAAGGCCCAGGGGCTGAGCGACAGAAGGACCGAGTAAGTGGTACTTGGTTCTGGTGCGGAACGCTCCCACTGAGCGCATTTGCACATCTAATGGGAATCTAAAAACACACTTCCTCCGGTGCCCCACCAGACCCGCAGCTGGCCTGGGGTAGTCGGAAAAGGAACTTCCTCATTTGTGTCCAGTCTAAGATTGCTGTGATTTGCAGGTTCCTATCATTATCATTAAGAAATGATATCCTCGGGCTTAATCCTGGCCCACCCTGCCTCTTGCTGGGCCATCCCCAGCTCTCCAGGAAGCGCGGGGAAGCAGGCGTCCTGCGCAGCTGCAGCTTCTGGTCCGCGCCCTCCGGACCCCGGCGCCTCTCCGCGGCTTTGCGTGCTTTCATCTGCTCTCACACAAGATGCCCATTGTAACCTCAGGGCTTGTCTCATAGCCTCGTGCCCTTGGGTTTTCCAGTAAACAATGACCTGTTCTTGCTAGCAAACACCATGCTGGCAAGCACTGAGAACACAGTGGAAAGAGCAAGTGGATTTGGAAGCAAGCAGGCGGAGTCCATAGCTTCATGGCCTTAAGCAAGTTAATTTGCCTCTCTGAGCCTTCCTTTTCTCATTTACTTTTTTAAAAAAGAATGGAGGTGTAACTCGGTCAGTTAAGTGTCGGCTCAGGTCACGATCTCAGGATTGTGAGATTGAGCCCCACATCAGGCTCCACGCTCTGCTTGGGATTCTGTTTCTCCCTCTCCCTCTGCCCCTCCTCCCTCAAAAAATACAAATAAATTTTAAATTTTAAAAAAGAATGGAAATAATGGTCCAGTACTTGCTTGTCAAGTTGATGTGAATGAGCTGTGTGTGTAAAGCACCGCAAAGTGGAAGACATACAGGTTTGGAACCTTGAGCCAGGGCTGGGGGTTAGCGGGAGGGATGTGTGAGGTCAAGACACATGTTAAAGACGCTTCCTGGGGTGCCAGGGTGGTGCCATTGGTTAAGCATCTGACTTTTGGTTTCGGCTCAGGTCGTGGTCTCGGTCATGAGATCAAGCCCCGTGGTGGGCTCTGCGCTCAGCACAGAGTCTGCTTAGGATTCTCCCCTCTCTCGCCCTCTCTCTCTAACCGCCCCCCAACCCCACCAATAGTTCATCTTCTCTCTTCTGTCTCTCAAATAAATAAATCTTTTTTTTTTTTTAAGATTTTATTTATTTATTTGAGAGAGCATCAGAGGGGGGAGGGCTGGAGGGAGCAGCAGACTCCCCACTGAGCAGGGAGCCCAATGTAGAACTCGATCCCAGGACTTGGGGACCATGACCTGAGCTGAAGGCAGTCGCTTTAACCAGGCAAGCCACCCAGGCACCCCTAAATCTTTTTTAAAAAGAGAAAGAAGTTGTTCTCTTCCTTAGCACCTGACTGGCTCAGTTGGTGGAGTGTGTGACTTTAGATCTCAGGGTTGTGGGTTTGATCCCCAGGTTGGGTGTAGAGATTACTTGAAATTTTGTGGAGGTGGATTGGGGTGGGCCAAATGGGTGATGGCCATTAAGAAGGGCACTTGTTATGATGAGCACTGGACATTGTATATAAGTGATGTGAATCACTCAGTTCTCCTGAAACCAATACTACACTGTATGTTAACTTGAATTTAAATAAAAACTTGGGCATAAAGTAAAATGTATTTTTTTAAAATGATGGACATAAAATGATGGACATACAGACAGCATTTCAGTGGGCAACTCATCTCGAGAGCCAAAACTGAAATTCTGTCTGCTTGTCAAAATAAAGTCCTTTTCTGAAGCCATGTTGGAAAAGTGGTTCTCTTATTCCTAACAAGAAAAGATAGGCCTGTTGCCATTTCCCCAGTCACAGGCCGGCCTTACTCCTGCCAGGCTCAGTGTTGGCACAGCTTGGTTCAGGAAGTAGGTCGTAGCCTTATTGGTGGAGGGCTCTGAGGAGCTCTGGCCAAGAATCAAATCCAGACCCCAGGGCTTGTTTCCCTAGAAGTTAATTACTTGGCCCAAGTTTT
This sequence comes from Enhydra lutris kenyoni, assembly GCF_002288905.1. Classification (NCBI taxonomy): domain Eukaryota; kingdom Metazoa; phylum Chordata; class Mammalia; order Carnivora; family Mustelidae; genus Enhydra; species Enhydra lutris. The sequence goes on from NW_019154097.1 coordinate 52,046,988, forward strand.
AGTGGGGAGATGGCTGTAAGATCCTACAATCTAGTCTCTACCACCGGGACCCATTCCCTGCCTGTGCAAACAGCGTGATCTTTTGAAAACGTAACTCAGATCATTGCATTTCCTACCCACGCCTTGGCTTTCCAGACTCTTCTTCCAGCCTCAGTGCCTGCAGCAGGAAGTAGCAGGAAGCAGGATTCACTGGCCATTCCAAGCCCTGCCCCTTGAGCTCCAGGCAGACCAACTTCCTCTGTGCTCCTGCAGTGACAGGTCCTCTCCTGCATCAGAGCCTTCACACACCCCCTTCCCCCGCTTATCTGGCAGACTTTGCAACACCCTTCAGGGCTCTGCTTCCATGTCACATCCTCAAAAAGGCTTTCTTGGGCTCCCAAGCTATTCCTCTAAAATGTTCCCATCACTGTTGTAGCCGTGTCCTGTTTGTTTCGTATTTTCTCTTCTTCATTAAAACATACACTTCAGGGGCTTGTTGCGGGGCAGGTGGAGGCGCTCAACTCAGTCAGTTGAGCATCTGGCTCTTGGTTTGGGCTCAGGGTGTGATGGAGTCATGGAGTCAAGCCCTGCAACGGGCTCCATGCTCAGCACAGAGTCTACCTGTCCCTCTCCCTCTGCTCCTCCCCCACCACCCACTTGCATGCTCTATCTCTCCCTCCCTCCGTCTCTCTCTTGCTGTCTCTCAAATAAATAAAATCTTTTTTTTTTTTTAAGATTTTATTTATCTGACAGAGACACAGCAAGAGAGGGAACAAGCAGTGGGGGTGGGAGAGGGGGAAGCAGGCTACCCGCCGAGCAGGGAGCCTGATAAGGGGCTCAATCCCAGGACCCCAGGATCATGACCCAAGGCGAAGGCAGACGCTTAACAACTGAGCCACCCAGGCGCCCCTTAATAAATAAAATCTTTAGGGGGAAAAAAAGTAATGGGGTGCATGCCTGGCTCAGTTGTTAGAGCACATGACTCTTGATCACAGGGTCATAAGTTTGAGCCCCACATTGGGCATAGAGCTTTCTTTTTAAAAAAGGAAAAAAGGTAGAAATTGAGTCTAACTTGCTTATAGCTATCCCCAGCATCTCCTACAGCATATGACAAGCGATAGGACAGTATCAGGAGTGAATAAGAGCGCCTGGGTGGCTCAGTCAGTTGAGCATCCAATTCTTAATTGGATGATCTCAGGATTGTGAGATCAAGCCCCGTATCATGCTGAGTGCGGAGTCTGCTTGGGATCCTTTCTCTCCCTCTCCTCCTCCCTCATTCGTGTGTGGGTGTGCTTGCTCACTCTTTCTCTCTCAAATAAATTAATAAAAAGAATAAGTAAGTTAGTCTAAAATTAAACTTATGTTCACACCTCTTCTTCCCACTGTCACTCAGATCTGCTGCTCCTGCATCACTTGATCCAAGTTCATGTTTCCAGCAGCCTAGCAGTGTCTTAAGTCGGAAGCCCAAAATCACTGCAGGCTTCTCTCACCCTCGTCTCTTCCATAGACTCTTCTAGTTGCTGCTCAGCCATCTTCCCACCTCTGGCCTAGCTTCTTCCATTCATCAAAGCTTTTGGAAAAACAAGCCCCCAGACCGATCGCTGGCCTGTCTAGGTCCCTTGCCGTGACTTTCCAGTATCTAGAGCAGGAGATGCACAATATTGTGATTGCTCACTGCATCAGAATTGTGTAGAGCAGAATACCCCCAGTGTGTGTCAGTTACTTATTTATAACCAACTAATTTATTTATAGCTTCTGTTGGAACATACATTGCAGAACTTACTTAGATACAGAAAGTTTAAGAGGGTGGGATGAAATTATACTTTAAAATAATTTTATTTAATGATGTGAAATTCTTTTGTGCTCATTAAAATATTAACATTGTGTTTCATTTCATTATTGGAATGTTTGGGGGGTCTGGTTCTGCATTTTAGATACTTGGCTCTGATGGCTCTTGGAGCTGGGGAAGGCACTTCCCAGAGAGATCTGAGTCCTGATGGGAGGAGTACTGTATGCGTTGCCTGGGTGTTCTCATCCCTCATGATTCTTGTCTTATTCAGTCCCAAGAAGCTGCCAACTCCTCCAAGAACTCCTGTGTGACTTAGCTCCTCCCCCTCTTCTTGGCTGTCTTTCTCACGTGTGCACAAGCCTGCATGTGTGCACACTTTTACACTGAAGCGCACTGTGTGCACCCTTACCCTGGAAAAAACAGAAGTTCTCGGATTTCCTCAGTTAAAGGAAGGAAAGGCCCCAATTCTGCTGAGTTTTAAGTTTGCCTGGTTCTACTGTTTCTCAGGGATCCCGGCATCAGTCTCATGGTCTTAAAATCAGTCTCTTGCTGGACTAAGTTGGTGTGCATTTGTCATCTTGACCTGGAGGTGGGGAAGAAACGGTGACCTTGACAATTGAGAGACAAGTGTGGTCTGAACACACATGGCCTTGTGGCTCCTGGAGTTTGCTAAGCATTTGTAAAGAGTCCGGTTCCTGGGCCTCATCTTCTGATTTAAGGGGTTTGGGGACTTAGAGCCCCACCATTCTTGGAGTGCCTGAGATGGCAGAGCTTGAGTTTCAGAGATTCTGTTTGAGTCAGCCGCAGCCTCATGCCCCATTTCTAGGTCAGCAACTTCTCTGCCCTAAAGAGTGGATCTAGAAGTTTCACTGGAGGAACCATTTAAAAATAAGTGAGAAGTTTCTACTGTGTTCCACTCCCTGGACAAGGCTGGAAGTCCAGCAGGGTAAGACGCAGGGTGCACAGAGAGCCAAGCCACTTCAGAGTAGGCCTGGAGGGGCGGTGAGCGAGGAGGACAGTCTGGTGAGTTGGACTCTTGGTCTCACCTTCTCTTAGGTTCCTTGCCAGCAGCAGGAAGCTAGCTGTGCAGAGGTGAGGTGATGACGGGGGCACTGCTCGCTGGTCTTTGAGGAAGCTGTTGAATGAAGAGCTCTCAGCTCTCTGACAGGGTCGTCTGAAACCAAGCTTAATCTGCTGCCTTGCCCAGAGAACAGTATTTAAGCAGCAGAAAGTGGGTGAAGGGAGGCTCTGGAGTGTTTTCTTTATATTAGAAAAGCTGAGATCTCAGTGAGCAGTCCGAACACCTTGATGCATCATGAAGACTAAAGGGCACCGTAAAACTTGACCAGGAATCTCTCTCTTGCCGTGAAGAACCCAGACCCACAGCAGTCCTTAGTGACCCCACCCCTGTGCTGATCAGGTCTGATGGCCGGGGTGCGCTTGCGCGGGGTGTTGGGAAGTTGCATGCAGAATGTACGCCGCCTTCCAAAATGGTCCTCAGGACCTTCTCATTAGCCTCACTTTGAAGAACGTAATTATCTTTGTGTTAGAAATGTGCAAGAACGTTTCTTCTGCCTAATGTTGTTAAAGCATTTGTTGAGTCTAGGAGCAAAGCCTCGCTGTGCTTGAGAGAATTACAATTCAGAGAAATACACACTGTGTTTATAAAAGAACGATGCGTTTTAAAGAAACAACACAGAAAGCTCCAAATGCTAAATTCACCCAGGTTGCTATTCTCCTGCCTTACGTTAATTGTGGGTTTCAATGTCTAGCTAGTTAGTCTCTTCAAAAGACATTTCCGTTTTATTCTCTGGGACCCTGGGCCCTTCAGTGAGAAACACCGTGGCTGAAAATCCACCCCTGGATTTGCCAGAGAATTGCTGTGATTTTGGAAGTGAACGGTGGCGTCCTCTTGCTCACAAGTGACTCCATTTGGCCAGGCCAGCTTTCTGTCACAACCGTGTCTCCCTTGGAAAATGGGTTCTTCGTTACGAAGAAGGTCCCATGAATTAATAACTGCATCACCAGGAATGCTAAAAAAATGCCACGCATTGTTGTCAAGCTGTCATTCCTGGTGGGGGTGGCTAGGCCAGTATTGTTCAAAAGGTTAGGATCCAGATACCAGCTCATCTATTCTCCAGCTGTTGTTTATCCTCCGGTTTCCCAGAATAGTCAGGCCCAAAGTCTCTTAAAAAACAGGTTTGGGGCTGCTTTACATTTTGGTGCGTAATAATGAAGCCTCTGTTCACTGGCGGGGAATGTAGGTAGGGACCAGAGAACATCGTAGCCCTTGGAAGCGGTGGTGTGTGATATCGAATTTCTGATGGGCTCATCTCTACCCCTACCTGCCTCATTCCACTGACTGAAGCCTGTTTAGTCACATCCATCAAAGGATTGTTCAGGTTCTTAGCTCCCCCAGCAGTCTGCTTCATTTGTCTATCTTTTTAAGTGTAATTTATTTTTTAATTAGATAGTGCACATATATAGTATAAGATTCAAAAGATGATAACAGCCTGCAGTAAGAAGTCTCCCCCCGCCTTCCGGCCACTCGGGACAGTCAGCACTACCAATTTCCTAGGTAACCTTCCAGGTTCACTTTATAGGGTCGCCGTATTCTCCCCCAGCACCACCACCACCTCCATCTTTGTTCTGTAGAAATGGTACCATCTATACTGTACATGCTGTTCTGTGCCTTGTTGAGTCATCTCGGTAGTATATGTTAGAGAAAGTTCAGTAATGAAGTGGCGAATACACCGATTGGAGTGTTTCTAGAATTGACATCAGGATATAATCTAGTACATCTTCGGGTGACCCCTAACCCGGCCATTCCCAAATGCGAAACACTGACCCCCTCAGGCTCACTACCAGACATCACCAATGGTGTCCCACAGATGGACAAGCCAGACCTTTTCCACTGTTGCCAGGCTCCATCTGTGTCTTGCGTTGCATGAACCGGAAACCGAGAAATCATCCTGACCCCTTCCTGAGTTCTCTCCAGTCAGTGAACTTTCCTTTCTGCCTTCACCCACTTTCTTGGTCTGGGACTTCTCAGGCTCTGTACTGGGTGACTTTCTCAGTTTCCTGAGTGTCTTTGGCATGTTCATTCTTTCCTCCCTCCAGGCTGTTGTCCACACACAGTGATCTCTTAAACCAGATACCTGCTAATGGTGTTTCCACGCTTGACACTTCTTGAGGCCTTCCTGGCAACCTTAAGACAAAGGCCAGACTGATGGTCACATCCAAATGGCCTGGTCCCTGCAGACTTCACCAGGCCTGTTTTTACTCTCCGCAGGAGAGTACAGGAACCAGACTTGCCCAGCTTTGTCTGCCAGAGTATTCTCTTTCTTTTCCTCCGTCTGGAATGCTGTTCTCCTTTCGCTGTCTTTGACTCATCTTTCAGAACTCAGACTCCACTTCCTCAAGCCTTCACCGTTCCCCTCCAGAGACTAGATCAGGTTCCCAGTTAAAGCTGACGACACCCAACTTTTCCTTCATTATACTTACTAAGGTTGTAATTTCCACTTATGGAAATTTAATTGGATTAAAGGTTCTTTAAATTCTTGTTGTGGATGTGAAATAGTTCCTGACACATATAAATTTTGTAAAGTAGGAAAGTTCTAGAATAAAAAGCAGTAATTTTTTTAAATTCATGGTTATAGGGGAGCCTGGATGGCAAAGTTGGTTAAGCGTCCGACTCTTGGTTTCAGCTCAGGTACTGATCTCAGGGTCATGAGATCAAGCCCTGTGTCAGGCTTGGCACGGAGTCTTCTTGAGTTTCCCTCTCCCTCTCCTTCTGCTCCTCCTGTTCACGCATTCACTCGCGTTCTCTCTCAAATAAATAAATTTTTTTTTTAATTAGGTTTATAGATGGGGTTAAGCTGTGGAGGTTGATATCAGTGTTTACAAGTAAGGGACGACTGAGGGGGGTATTTCTTGTAAGGACCCCTACTAATCCTAATCTAGACCATTCTTCAGTTCAACAGATGTAATCTGTGTCTGGCCAACATTGGAGCACTGGGCACAGGGATTACAGAAATTAAGGAGATCCAAATAGACCCTGCCCTCAAGCGCCTTACAGTAGTTCATTTTTAGAAACCCAAGATGGGGAGCTCCTGGGTAGCTTACTTGGGTAGGCATCTGCCTTCGGCTCGGGTCATGATCTCGGGGTCCTAGGATCGAGCCCCACATTGGACTCTGCTCAGTGGGGAGTCTGCTTCTCCCTCTCTCTCTCTAATGGATAAAATCTTTAAAAAAGAAAAACTCAGGGGGCACCTGGGTGGCTCAGTGGGTTAGGCTGCTGCCTTCGGCTCGGGTCATGATCTCGGGGTCCTGGGATCGAGCCCCGCATCGGGCTTTCTGCTCAGCAGGGAGCCTGCTTCCTCCTTTCTCTCTGCCTGCCTCTCTGCCTGCTTGTGGTCTCTCTCTGTCAAATAAATAAATAAAATCTTTAAAAAAAAAAAAAAGAAAGAAAGAAAGAAAAACTCAGGGCACCTGGGTGACTCAGGGTACCTGGGTCGCTCAGTGGGTTGGGCCTCTGCATTCGGCTCAGGTCATGATCTCTGGGTTCTGGGATCGAGTCCTGCATTGGGCTCTCTGCTCAGCGGGGAGCTTGCTTCCCCCTCTCTCTCTGTCTGCCTCTCTGCCTACTTGCGATCTCTGTCTGTCAAATAAATAAATAAAATTAAAAACAAAAAAAACTCAGGGTCACATAAGTCTGTCTTCCGTGTTTGGTGGGTATTTTTTTTGTTTTTGTTTTTGTTTTTGTTTTTGTTTTTCAGGTGGTTCCTGGCATTTTGAAGACCTTTTATCAATTGGGTGATAGGGAAACCCCCCCTTCTTTTTTTTTTTTTTTCTTTTTTTTTTTTTTTTTGGCTCTAAGGAGAAGGAAGTTTCCCCCATGCTTTCTTCTCATGATTTTTTTTTTTTAAAGATTTTATTTATTTATTTGACAGAGAGAGATCACAAGTAGGCAGAGAGGCAGGCAGAGAGACAGGAGGAAGCAGGCTCCCTGCTGAGCAGAGAGCCTGATGCGGGGCTCGATCCCAGGACCCTGAGATCATGACCTGAGCCAAAGGCAGTGGCTTAACCCACTGAGCCACCCAGGCGCCCCTCTTCTCATGATTCTTATCTTTTCTCTTGAGGGATGTCTTTAGAAATATCCCTGCTGGAAGGGGAGAATCATCTTCAGGAAAAACTCAAGCCACATGAGGGTGGTTTTGCATTTCCTGTTGTTGAACAGAAGCTTGTATGGTGTCTCCTCACCAGGACCTGTCTTTGTGTCTCTCCTCTATCCCCAGGAAACCTGTAGGAAGTGTCAGGGACTTTGGAAAGAACACAATGGCCTCACCTGTGAAGAGCTGGCTGAGAAAGATGACATCAAGTACCGAACCTCCATGTGAGTAACCTCAGGGGCTTGCTGCTGGTTCTCAGCTCCCCCGTTAGCCTGCCCTTTGGCCGGGGAGGGCAGTGAGTGTTGTGGGGAGGAAGCTCTCGGGCCACGAAGATCTAGAGTGACCTCAGGAAGCGACCGTAACCCCCTCTGTTTCCTTATCTCTTCAGCCTCATAGAGCCGGTCCTGGAGTCAGTGCCTGGTGCATGCAAGTTCAGTAAATGTTCATTCGTCTTCTCCTTCTGATCCGAACAAATAAGCAAATCACACACTTTAAATAGATTAGATTGCACTAATGTTCCTTATATCCATGTTTCCTATAGGATACTAGTGGCCTAAGACATTAAGCAAAATTATAGCCTCCAGAATGCAGAATAATGCCATCAGTAATAATAAGCACCATTACCGTTTAGCACTCCCTGTGTGGCTGAGCACTTCACAGATATTAACTCATTAAATACGTTGGCTTAAATAAGGCCATTTCTTTCTCCTATAATGGCCCAGCCTTGCCAGGCAGATCTTTCCCATGAGGTCGCTCAGAGACCAGGTTCCTTTATCACGTTGCTTCACCATTCCCGAAGGTGGTATTCTCATCTACATGATGGTGACTGGAGTGTAACCACATTTGTACTCCAGCCCACAGAAAAGGAGAAAGAACAAAGCTGCCAGCCAGGCATCTTTTAAGTTGTAAGCTCTGTGTGTGTGTGTGTGTGTGTGTGTGTGTGTGTGTGTGTGTGTCTTTTAAGTTGTAAGCAGTGTGTGTGTGTGTGTGTGTGTGTGTGTGTCTTTTAAGTTGTAAGCAGTGTGTGTGTGTGTGTGTGTGTGTGTGTGTGTGTGTGTGTGTCCATACATCCGTGCCTGTGACTTCTCCTATCAATCTAGACTAAGTCATGTGGCTACAACCTAGCTTCAAGGCAAACACCTTATGTAATCTCTAGCTGGGTGATTCTACGTCCAACTTAAATTCAAAGGGTGAGGAGTGGGTTTCATTACTAAGAGAATGACATGGGAAATGACTATTAGGAGCAGGGAATAGTCTTCCAGTGTCCAGCACAAGTATGTACTATGACCCTCATTTTACAAAAACGGTACAACAGGCAGAGCTAAAGAAACTTGCACGTGATCCTGCAGGTAGTAAGTGGCATAGCAGGGCTTGAAATCTGAGCAAATGGTTTCCCAGCTGTCCTTTACCACAGATTTGGTAGGCAGACTAATGACCCCACAAGGATGTCACTGCCCTCTGGAATCTGTGAGCCTGTTACCTTTTATGGCCAAAGGGACTTTCCAGATGTGATTAAGGTTATGGACCTTGAGGTGGGGAGATGATTCTGGATTATCCAGGTGAGCCCAGTCTCATCACATGACTCCTTAAAAGCAGAGAGCCTTTCTGTGGTCAGAGGTACAGTGATGGACAGATCCAGAAAGATGTGAGGACTCCACCTCCTGCTGCTGGCCTTCGAGATTGAGGAGGAAGGCCTTGAGCCAGGGAATGTGGCTCTTTCTAGAAGCAGGGAGCAATCTTCAGTTGGCAGCCAGTAAGAAAATGGGTATCCCAGTCCCACAGCTCCAAAGAATGAATTCTGCTGACAGCCCACAGGAATAGCGAATTGATTCTCTCCCAGAGTAGGTGACAGCCCAATGACACCTGGATTTTTGTCGGAGGACACCTGTGCTGGACTTCTGACCTACAGATGTGTAAAAAAATGCATTTGTTTAAAAAAAAAAATTATATTACATTAAGCTAATAAAGTTGTGGTCTGCTACAGCAGCAGTAGAAAGCTGACACAGATTTTGGGGCCAGAAGTGGGGTACTGCTGTAACAAATACCTAAAAATGTGGAAGTAGATTTGGAATTGGACAATGGGTAGAGGCTGGAACAGTTTTGAAAACCAGGGTAGAAAAAAGCCTAGATTGCCTTGAACTAGTAGAAATACAGATTATAGAAACCTCCCCCTTGAGGGCTCAGAAGCAAGGGAGGAGCATGATGGGCAAAGCCAGAATTGCCCTGGAGAATACCCGAACCCCCACAGAGCCGCAGATGAGGACTCAGAAGTGCGTGCAGAGCGTGTTCTCATGTCAGTGGCAGGAACCTCAGCTGGTTCATCTCAGTCGTGCAGAAAGCAGAAGGTGTAGATGATGGGTCTGGACGTGTAGCTGAGGAAACTTGCGGGCTGAGCATGGCGAGAGGAAAGTGTGAGCAGGAGAGATTGAGGGGCAGGAACAAGATTTGGTTATTCCTGAAACTCCCATCCTGCTCAGGTGACAGAAGACCCCAAAATTAAGACTTCAGCTGTCAGGAGTAGCATGCTCCTGGAGAGAAGACCAAGGGTGTGTTCCAAATGTCAGAGTCTTCAGTCCTATAAAGGCTCTTAGGAGGTCAAGGGGGAGCCCTTCCGATCCCTTCAGGCAGACAAGGGAGTCTTTTGGAGTCTCAGGCATCACCCCCTCAGCCATCTCTGCAGAAACCCGAAGCAGAGGTGGGCTCTTCTAAGAACTGGCTGTGGGTAGAGTGCCCATGTCAGCAGAAACACTGCAGCTTGGCCTGAAAGACACAAGAGTGTGGAAGGGAAGAAGTCCACCAGATGCCCAGAATTCTAGAGAAAGGAAGCAGTTTGACTAAAAACAACCCAGCTGCAAACACGCTACCTTTCTTGAGAAAAGGCAGGCTTGCTCAGTAGCGCCATGACCACGGGGTTCTCAGATCTGAAATATTAGGGAGTTTGCCCAGCTGGATTTCTAAATGGATTATAAGTGATGACTCCTTTTTCTCCTTCCATTGTTTCCCTTTGGAAAGGAAGTATGTCCCAGAATGGGTCATATCCAGTGTCTTCACCTGTACTCGATTTAGATGGTGAGATTTGGGATCCGGTCCTAGGTTGAGGTGACTGAGGGGTGCAGGCTGAATATTAATCTGGACGCCTGAGGGCAGACTGCGGTGGGCAGAATGTCCTAATCCCCAGAGCCTGTGAATGTCGTTACCTGACATGGAGAAGAGACCTTGTAGATGTGGTTAAGTATATGGAATAGGGACGCCTAGGTGGCTCAGTCGGTTAAGCATCTGTCTTCCACTCAGATCATGATCCCAGGGTCTTAGAATTGAGTCCCGCATTGGGCTCCCGCTTCTCCCTCTCCCACTTCCCCTGCTTGTGTTTCCTCTCTCGCTGTGTCTCTTCTATCAAATAAGTAAATAAAATTGTTTAAAAAAATAAAATGGGAATTTTATGTGCATTTTACCACAGTTTAAAAAATACATACACAGGGTGCCTGGGTGGCTCAGTGGTTTAAGCCTCTGCCTTTAGCTCGGGTCATGATCTCAGGGTCCTGGGATCGAGGCCCGCATCGGGCTCTCTGCTCAGCAGTGAGCCTGCTTCCTCCTCTCTCTGCCTGCCTCTCTGCCTACTTGTAATCTCTCTCTCTCTCTCTCTCTCTCTGTCAAATGAATAAATAAAATCTTTAAAAAAAAAAAAATACATACACACACTCACAAAGGAAAGCCTTCTAACATTTTGAATAGTATATAACATTTTGAATAGTATATTCAAAATGTAGGAAGTGTCAGGGACTCTGGAAAGAACACAATGGCCTCACCTGTGAAGGCCACAAAAAAGAAGACAGCCCCCAGACAGAAATTACCAACATACTTAAAAGTGGTGAGAACAAATACTCGTAGAGCTATAGGATATAGATTGGTTATGTAGGGGAAGGCAGTGAACCTTCCTGTTTGAACACAAGGTCAGGAGACACAGCTGCAGATCAGGCTTCTCTTCCTGTCCTGCCCAGGAACATATCCTGTAGGGCTGTTTGTTTCCTCCCTAGTTTAGAATCGAGTTCCTAAATCACTCTTCTCCCAAAAGAATCAACTGATTTCTCATCCCATTTTGCACTTTTATGTTACTGGATAGGTGGTCACCACAATTCATAAAAGCAGTCTTTTCTTGGTATGAGTCATTCTGGCCCTACCTAGTACTAGTCTCAAGAGTGCGGGAATGAGGACTTGGACGATACTCGCGTGCAGCCTTGAACAGCTCTGTGACCTTTAGAGCAATCTTGAGTGGTGCTCACTCTGTGTATTCCTCCATTCATCTCGGAGTGCCTTTTCTCACATCCCATATCCATCATTACTTTGGTGACTGACAGCTTGGTGGAACACAGCAACAAATAAATACACCCTCTTCCCAAGCCTTCAGGAAAGGACTGGTTCTTTTTTTTTTTTTTTTTAAAGTAGGCTCCATGTCCAGCCCCAGTGCAGGGCTCAAACTCATGACCATGAATTCAAGACCTAAGCCAAGAGCAAGAATTGGACACTTAACTGACTGAGCCACCCGGGCAGCCCAACCTTGGTTCTTTTCATGAACTTCTCTTCTATACTGTAGCCATAGCAGCTACCCAGGGAGAATGTCAGCCAGCCCCAGGCTCCCAAAGTATGACAGCCTCAAGCCCCACATCAGTCTTGGAGGTGCTCTGACACAGAAAGCTTATGCTATAGAAAATCGCAGTTGTGTCTTGGCCACAGGTTTTCATCTTGGACACTTTGGCATCAGAACCTTCTAAGTCTTAACAGGGAGCGTTGAAAAGTATCTTCACAGATTCTGAGTAACAGAAATCATGAACATGTGTGCTAGGTTAAGTTGACAATAACAAATTCACTTTATTTAAACTTTGTCTCCTTGATGTTTCCTGCTCAGCAAAACTTAGAACTCATTTGTTCTTGTAACTTGAACTGGGTTTAAATTCTTTTCAAGCTAGAGCCTTCCTGCCTTTTGGACCATTCAAAAATTAGACCTAAATGAATAGCAACCAATTTCCTAGTTCATTTTTCTATTTTTTTTTTTAAGATTTTGTTTATTTATTTGTCAGAGAGAGAGAGAGAGAGAGAACACAGGCAGACAGAGTGGTAGAGGGAGAAGCAGGCTCCCTGCGGAGCAAGGAGCCCGACGTGGGACTCGATCCCAGGACCCTGGGATCATGACCTGAGCCGAAGGCAGCCGCTTAACCAACTGAGCCACCCAGGCGTCCCTCATTTTTCTATTTTTAAGCACATGATCTAGCTTTTAAGGAGCAAACTACGACCATCTTCTAAATATCAGTAATTAAAAACACTTGTCTTGACCCTAGACTCCCCTGGCTTCCCTTACTTAGCAGAAACCTTGGGAGCCGTGGGAGGAAGAAGGCTGTTTTCTCACTGTAAGGACAGCCTGCAGGTCAGAACTCATCCCCAGACTGTTGAGTCTTTGCAGGGAAGCATTTCCCTGGCCACCACTCCAGCTTCCTGCTTGGAAAGAAGAGCAGTTCTCAGAGCACTGGGTTAAGTCCCACTTTCAGGGCTTCTCCACTGTTGGTGTCATTCCTGCCCTCCCTAGTCCCCATAGGCATGCTTTCTGACACCTTCGAGGAGCTCAACTTAGTAGAGGAAGACAGACACACAAACAGTTATAGGCCAGGGTAGCAAGTGTTGTCTTAGAGTTAGGAACAGGGCACTACAGAAGAAACTAATTCAGCAGTGCCAGCTCTTGGTAAAGAACCAAGATGTGTCATTTTGGCTCTCATCATCTGACCCTCCATATCAGTTAAAGTGCTTCTGGAAACAAGTAGCTTTCCTACAGGCTTCCCGTTGGCCAGGGCCTACAACTCCTCAAGGGCATGCCGACACCCTCGCTAAAAGGGGGCCTGGGAATGTGGGATTTTGACATGGAGGTGGGCACTTGCCAACAGGAAGAAGTTCTAAACTGGCTGTCGGATTGTCTCCCATCTGTGTCTCCCCATCCCACACTAAGTTTTTAAAATCCAGGGTTGGAGGGGGCCACCTGGGTGGCTTAGTCAGTTAAGAGTCCAGCTTTTGATTTCGGCTGAGGGTCATGAGATAAGCCCCATGTCTGGCTCCGCACTGGACGTGGAGCCTGCTCAGAATTCTCTCTCTCCCTCCCACCCCTTCCTCTTTCTCTCCCCCAACATTTTAAGAAAGAAATGTGTAAAATCCAAAATGTTTATATAACTAAGGTTTAGGCTTGGTGGCTCTTCGTCAGCCAGTTTGCATATATAAAACACATTATCAAGGAAGACGTTGATACAGGGACTCCTATAACAAACAGAATAGTAATTTTCTAAATGGTAGGTGTCAGGCACTGTGCCAGGGTACTTGCTGTCTTATCTGTAATAATCCTCAAAAGATGATGAAGAAAGTTGGGTTTTCCTAATTTAAAAATGAGGAAACTGAGTCTCCAAGCAGTTGAGTACTTCATCCAGGGCCATAGAGATAATGAACTGAATGGAGTTCTCAACTCCAAAGCACAGGTTCTTTTCACTCTTCAGATGTCACCAAAAGGTCTAGGCAGTCACCTGTGGGAAGATGTACTTAGTGCCTAGCGTGCTTTTCTCTCCTCGTCCTCTTACCTCCTGTCTCCATTCATGTGTTCTTTTCTCAGTGAAGAAAAAATGACTGCAGCCCGCATTAGAAAATGCCACAAGTGTGGGACTGGCCTCATCAAGTCCGAAGGCTGCAACCGCATGTCTTGCCGCTGTGGCGCCCAAATGTGCTACCTCTGTCGCGTATCTATCAACGGATATGACCATTTCTGCCAGCATCCTCGCTCACCGGGAGCCCCTTGCCAGGAGTGTTCGAGATGCTCTCTCTGGACCGACCCCACTGTAAGTGAATGCACGGCTGCTTGTTGCTTCGTAGGGGAAAATGTTGGTAAGGTAACATAATGAAAGGGATTCTCCATATACGTAACACATTGTGACTTTGGAAAATATAGGAATATGTCAGCAAATAGAAACGAGGATCAAGTGATTGGGTCTCCTGCGTGGCCCAGTGGTTGAGTGTCTGTTTTGGATTTTGGCTCAGGTCATGATCTCGAGATCCTGAGACTGAGCCCTGAATGGGGCTCCGTGCTTAGCAGGGAGTCTGCTCTGTTCTCTCTTTCTCTCCTCTCCCACTGCCCCTACCCCCCATTCAATCTCAAACTCTCTCTCTCTCTCTCTCAAATAAATAAAATCTAGAAAAAAACTATAACTAAGTGAGACTGTTCCAGAAATGCAGGGATGGTTCAGTATTAAGAGCTTCATTAACATAACTCACCATATGATAACTTAAAATGGTAAAAGACATAATAAAATCACATATCTATTCTTGATTTAAGGTTTAAAGAACAGTATTAGAAGTATTTTTTTTTTAAGATTTTATTTATTTATTTGATAGATCACAAGCAGGCAGGGAGGCAGGCGGAGAGAGGAGGAAGCAGGCTCTCCGCAGAGCAGAGAGCCCGATGTGGGGTTCAGTCCCGGGACCCCGGGATCATGACCTGAGCCAAAGGCAGAGGCTTTAACCCACTGAGCCACCCAGGCGCCTCTAGAAGGGTATTTTTTTAACCCCATACTTCAGAACAGTCCTTAGCATGTTTTTAATAGTGAAATACATAGAAGCATTACTAAAAAATCAGTATAAGACTATCACCACTATTTAGTTTTGGAACTGCTAGTCAATTCAGTTAGTTAAGAGAATAGAACATAATCGCCTGTGTTCATTGGGTACCCACTGTGTTTCAGACACCATTCTAAGCACTTTTATACATAATAATGGAAGAGAACTCTACCATTTTCAGCCTGAGAAAAGACAAAATAATCAACTGGAAAGCTATTAGAAGCAGTAGAAAGATGTCTAGATACAAAATAAATACACAGAATGTCATTCACTGTCATTCACGTTATATAACAATATAAATCATAAAATAGCCTAGAAATAGGGGCGCCTGGGTGGCTCAGTAGGTTAAAGCCTCTGCCTTCGGCTCAGGTCATGATCCCAGGGTCCTGGGTTCGAGCCCCGCATCAGGCTCTCTGCTCAGCAGGGAGCCTGCTTCCTCCTCTCTCTCTGCCTGCCTCTCTGCCTACTTGTGATCTCTGTCTGTCAAATTAAAAAAAAAAAAATTATTTATAAAATAGCCTAGAAATTGCTTTAACAAGAAAAATGAAGAACACCATTAAACTATGTTGAAGGACATCAAGAGACGTGAACATACAGAGAAATATGCTTTGTTTTGGGGTTTTTTTCTAAATTATGGTCTTTTTTTTTTTTTTTTCCAGATTTATTTGACAGAGAGAGTGAGAAGGGGAACACAAGCAGGGGGAGTTGAAGAGGGAGAAGCAGTCTTACTGCCCAGCAGGGAGCCCTATGCGGGGCTCGATCTCAGGACCCTGGGATCATGACCCGAGCCAAAGGCAGACACTTAATGGCTGAGCCCCCAGGGGCCCCATGCTTTGTTCTTAAGTAAGCTTTAATATAAACTGTATCAGTTCTTCTTAAAATAATTCTCAAGTTTGAAACTCTCTGTAAGGACAGCAGTGCAGTATGTGCCAGGACTTGTCCTACCAAAAAGATTGAGCTTAAGTGAAAACCCTGCTAACTCAGAGCAAAGGCCTGAGGAAGTGCCCCAGCCCAAGGCCCCTGGAGGCCTGGTGACAGCCAGTGACTCCTCAGCTTCTCCGAGGACCAGGAAGTTGCTGACCTGATCCTGGAGAAGCCTGTTATCCCTCAGAAGGAAGACTTGGTATTACAGACATACCACTTCAATCTGAAATCTAGACATTTGCTGCAATTCCCATTTAAGTTCAGTAAGGCTTTTTTTTTTTTCCCCCCTTAAAAAATTACCTCCAGTTTTGGGGCACCTGGGTGGCTCAGTGGGTTAAAGCCTCTGCCTTCGGCTCAGGTCATGATCCCGGGATCCTGGGATCGAGCCCCACATCGGGCTCTCTGCTCGGCGGGGAGCCTGCTTCCTCCTCTCTCTCTGCCTGCCTCTCTGCCTACTTGTGATCTCTGTCTGTCAAATAAATAAATAAAGATCTTTAAAAAAAAAAAAATTTACCTCCAGTTTTATAAAGAAGACTTTTTTTTTTTTTTTATTTATTTTTTTGACAGAGATCACAAGTAGGCAGAGAGGCAGGCAGAGAGAGAGGAGGAAGCAGGCTCCCTGCCGAGCAGAGAGCCCCATGTGGGGCTTGATCCCAGGACCCTGGGATCATGACCCGAGCCAAAGGCAGAGGCTTTAACCCACCTAGCCACCCAGGCGCCCCAGGAGACTAATTTTTATTAAGCTACACTAATCAAAACTAAGTAGGCTAATAACTAGATCTGAGAGACAAAATGGAGACCAGAAACACATTAAATGAGAATTTAATCTGTTAAAAAATATATATATACCTTTTTTTTTTTTTAAGGTTTTTATTTATATAATCACTACACTTAACATGGGGCTGAAACTCTTGATCCCAAGATCAAGAGTTCTGTGCTCAGGCACCTGGGTGGCTCAGTCAGTTGAGCTGCTGCCTTCGGCTTGGGTCATGATCCCAGGGTCTTGGGATTGAGCCCCCCCATCAGGCTCACTGTTCAGCATAGAACACCAACAGCGTGTAGCTGGGGTCATAGACCCAAGTTACCACAGGAACGAATAGTAACATAAATGATTTGTGAATATAAAGTGGGCCGTGTCTGGGGTAGTGGGATATGGTGAGGCAAACCAGAGAGGGTATAGGTCATATCCAAGGCTACCTCTTCTTTCCCACAGATTGTCACCAGGTGAAATTCTGCTCATGGTTACCATGGCTTCAGATTCTCCAGAGGAGGTGGAACTCTGGACTTTAATATGTTATCTTCTGATTTTTTTTTTTTTTAAGATTTTATTTATTTATTTATTTGACAGATCAGAAGTAGGCAGAGAGGCAGGCAGAGAGAGAGAGTGGAGGAAGCAGGCTCCCTGCTGAGCAGAGAGCTGGATGCGGGACTTGATCCCAGGACCCTGGTATCATGACCTGAGCCGAAGGCAGAGGCTTTAACCCACTGAGCCACCCAGGCGCCCCTATCTTCTGATTTTTAAAGATTGGCCGTTAATCCAAGTATCTTAAAAACTTATGTTTCATACCAGCACTTCATAAGCCAAAACATAGGTTATTAGTCATCAGACTTTACCCCTGGTTTCGAACATGTCCGGCAGGCCTACCAAGAGGCGACGTCAGGGCAGCAGGCCCGCCCAGTGTGAGAACCACAGCAAACCATTCTCCTGGCCTAACCCCAATCCTGGGAGTTCCCAGTTTTGAAAAATAGTGAGTCCTCAATGGAAACCAGCTGTGTGCGTGTCAGAAGCCACCTCCTCACTGGGCAGAAGATTGGGCAGAGGGACCCGGGAATGGCTCTGACTAGGCAGCTCTGCCACCCACTGAGAGTCTCAGCAAGCCTTCCTCCCGCCCCCCAGCACACCCCTAGTCACTGAAGGAAAGGGCAGAGTTTGTAAGCAGGCAGGTCACCCTTCTGTTGCTGGTTTGGTTCAGTGGAAGGAGGTCCAGCCGCCAGTGGCAAGTGCTCAGCAAGGGAACGCATGCTGCTGTCTCAGACAAACCTTCCCGGGCCCTGGCAGCTCTGCGGACTCACTTCCGCCGCGCCGTGCAGCTAGCATACCCGGGCCTCAGCATCTCTTACTCGAGGAAATAGGACTCTTTTCCTTCAGCTGCATCTCCTATGAAGTTCTCCGAGTCGTCCCCCCACACACACACACCACGCTGCCTTCCAGAAACAAAGAGCTGAGCGGAGTTACATAGCAGAAGGTGTACAGCTGCTGGCCTCTCCTCGGCCGGCGCTGTTTTCCTTTCTGCTCCCGCTCTTCCTGTTCCTTCTCCTGCCACCTCCCTTTTCCTACTACACGTGGAATGAGTTAAAAGGTTTTTTGTGTGCTTTATACCTTGTTTGGGTGCCGTACCATGTGACTGCTCCCTTGTTTTCTTATTGAATCATTGTCTTCCACCCTGAGAAAGGTTCTGTATTTGCTCAAAATAACGTTCAAAAGGAAGGTCAGGCAAATACAAATCCCTCTGATTTCCTCGGGCAGCCATAGCCAGAGATTTGGTTCCATTTGTCCATTCCCATCAAATCTGGGATCAGCCCCGTTTCCTTGATTCTCACCAGGAGACTGATTGGATTCCAAGCCAGCATCTGTTGGGGCTTCTGAGAACACAAAGCCATTCAGAAGTTCAGGGAAACAAAGCATGCCCTGTCATCCAGGCCTATTCTCTGGCTTAATTAACCAGCAAGGCCAGGAAGAATCTCTTCGTCCCTTCGTGGTTTGGAGAGAAGTCGCGTTTTATCCCTTAATGACTAGAGATTGCTTGGGAACCCAAACGAACTCTGTATGAGAACTAAAATGATGAATGTAACTTGCCTTCTGTGTTATCAAAATGAAGCCAAAAACATTCAGCCACAAGTCTTAAAAAGCAAGATGTCTTTTTAAAAAGAAGGGGAAGAAAAAGCAAACCACACTTTTCTGATTGGGGGGCAGAATGCAAAGCCACATGTTGACACAGAAGTGAGCAGACATTATTTTGCCGCGGAGGGAGGCATCCTAGTGCTTGACTGGGTCCGAACCCCCTGCAGCTGAGGGAGCGGCAGGGCTGGCACGGCATAGCTCAGTGGTAGACAGACGCCCTGGTCCTCTCCAGAGTCCCCTGGCCGTCTGGATTCAAGAAGTGGCGCAGAATTCTCAACAGCATTTTTTCTTCTTTAAACAGAAAACCAAGTCAGTGTTTATCTTGGGTGTTGGTGACCAGAAACTGCACAGAATTATTTTCCACAACTTCTTTGATTTTTGGATATAAAAGATTGTTCAATTCAAATAAAACCTTGGGGCTTTTACAACCAGTGTCCAGTTTGATACCATTACCGCCTAGCCACTTGGTAAGGAGACTTACTTATTTTTCCCAAGCCTACATTGAATCGAACGTGACATCGACCTGGGCTAATATATTTAATTCTGCAATAATTCTCTAAGGCAGATGTGTCATTTCACTTCTGCAAAGGCTGTGGTCCATAAACATAGCACGGGGCTCTAGCCACTGCTGCTTCTCTTGGCGTCTTTAAGGCACCCACCTGCCTTCTCCCGCCTGTGGCTCCAGTGCCACCCAGACTAGCCCAGGGCCCAGCGTCTCCCTGCCAGGGCTGGTTTGCAGAGGACACCGCACAACTCTGAGACCCGTGTCAGGAAAAGGAGGGCGTGTTGCAGGAATGGAAGGGAGAAGAGCTTTTCAGAGTGGGCCCAGGAGAGGCAGAAGGCCCATGGGAAAGGTAGACCAAAGGTGAAGTCATTAACTAGATTTTGGCTTCAACATTGCTTCCTTTTTTTTTTTTTTGTCTTGTCTTTTTTTTTTTTTTTTTTTTTCTTTTTTTTTTTTCTTTTTTTTCTTTTTTTCTTTTTTTTTAAAGTCAGCTCTATGCTGGAGCATGTGGGTGGCTCAATCAGTGAAGCTTCTGCCTTTGGCTTAGGTCATGATCCCAGGGTCCTGAGATTAAGTCCTGCTGAGCAGGGAACCTACTTTTCTCTCTTTTCTCTCTCTCTCTCTCTCTCTCTCTCTCTCTCAAATATATAAAATCTTAAAAAATAATAATAGTAATAAGTTCTGTACCCCATGTGAGGCTTGAACTCCTGACCCTGAGATCAGGAGTCACATGCTGTACCGACTGAGCCAGTCAGGCAACCTCTCTTTCCGTACCATTTTAAATGTACCTTCTACAAAAGAAACAAAGATGGTAATCTGAGTCCCCTGCCTCAGCATCTTATTTCGGGTCACTTATGACCGCTTCCCAGTCCACAGATGAGGAAAATGAGATTCAGGTCACTTGGTAAAAGTGGGATGCAAGCCCAGGTCTTGGACCAGATGTCAGCTCCCTTTACTCCAGAAGTCTCCATGCTCTGGAGTGACAGGTCACAAATTTGGCAGCTCACCAAGTAGGCGCCCATGGGGGTCCGGAGCCCAGGGAACCAGCTGGGCCTCCATAGCGGGGTGGGACCATCGCTGGACCCTTTCCCCATTGAGCAAGCTGTCGATGGTAGAAGGGGGGCCTGGCATCTCCAAAGCTTGACAGTGTGCTTGATCGGGTTTAGGTATCACTGAGGACTTTACCAAGGAGGGTGGCAGCATGTAAATATGTGTCATCTTCAGCAAATGCCAGAAGGCCCCAGGCTGAGTACTTGACCCTGACGGGAGTCCAAAGATGGCCACATTCCATGCTGCCTCCAGGTCCCCATGGGGGAGCTCTAGATGGAAAAGCATTTAAGTGCTGGGTCTCTGTGACCTGAGAGCCTGCTGTCCTTGCTGTCCTTGCGCCTCTCCAGCACCTCGTCCAGCACCCCCCACCCCCGCCCCGGGCCATTCCAGACCCCAGCTGCACAGCATGTGCCACTTTGGGCTGCGCCTCACCCTCCTCCCCCCCAATTTCCTGTTGCAGGGGGACAGCTGGAGCTGGG
This sequence comes from Enhydra lutris kenyoni, assembly GCF_002288905.1. NCBI lineage: Eukaryota > Metazoa > Chordata > Mammalia > Carnivora > Mustelidae > Enhydra > Enhydra lutris. The sequence continues at coordinate 52,067,425 of NW_019154097.1, forward strand.
GGTTAGGGTCTGGTGTTGCTCGGCGATCTGCAGCCGATCTGGGAATAATTTGAAACTAAATCCTCAGTTCTTTGGAAGCCTTTTATGAAATCATTGCAAGTTTATTAACAACATCTGTGGCCACACATGACCTGGATCCCAGCCCCAACCCCACCCCCAAAATCACAGGAGGGGAAGCAGCAGTTGACTTGGAATTCCCAGTCACCTTTTTAAGGGGAGGAAAGTTAAATGAAGAAGAAAAGTCACCCATCCTTCCTCCGTAGTCGAAGGAGGCTGAACAGCAGGCTAGCCAGCCGCCAGCCATGATGATCAGAAATGAAGAAAATGGCTCAAAGGGACTTTTCAAAGCTTTGGCAAGAGCAGCCTGGGGCCAAGTGTTCACACATCTATTTTAGGGCCCTTCAGCCTGTGGTGGCGATCACTGTCAATGTCTGATTGGCAGAAACCTCCTCTTTCTCAAACCATTCGCAGCTTCTCCGTTTCCTCCTGTCCAGACCCTGCTGCTCAGGCGGAGCTGCAAAGCTTCCTTATTGCAGGGCGGGTTACAGAGTCCAGGTTTGGGCTGCTTTTTCTTAATTTAAATCTCTCTGGCGAACTCTACCTCACTTCCTGCCAGCGACTGCCGTGCTGAGTCTGTGTTTTGGAGAAGCCCGGCCCCTGCCATCAGCCTCATGCCCTCGCCGTGCTCCCTGCTGCCTCCATGTGAAGCAGGCGTGTCCAAGTCCTTCGAGTCAGGCCAACACTTTGTGTCCTGCTGAGCTCAAAGGAATTCAGGGAGAGGAAATAAAACCTTCTTCCTGTTAAGATGCAACCCACTCATTTCTTCCTTTAAAGTATTCTTCCAGATCCTGGGGGCAGTGAGACTCCACGCCCCATTCTGCTGTATTCCTTTATCCTCAGCACTGCATTTGGGGTGCACTGGCCCACCATGGGTGCTGTACTCATTCCCTTCACAGTCCTTGTTGCATCTGGTTGTGGTCTGTGGGCTCCCTGCCCAGAGTGGCCATGGGTAGTGATAAAAAGTGCTTAGGTGGTTCTCTTGCACTCTAGCCTGGTTTTTCGTTATACTCAGTCTTTTTTTTTTTTAAGATTTTACTTATTTATTTGACAGCCCAAGCAGGAAGAAGGGGTAAAGGGAGAGGGAGAAGCAGGTTTCCTGTTGGGCAGGGAGCCCAACGTGGGGCTCGATCCCAGGACCCTGGCATCATGACCTGAGCCACTCTGGTGCCCCCATTATACTCAGTCTTTTGAGACCCACTGTCCTGGGACATTCTGACCGCCAACTGGTGTCTGCTCCCTCCTCTTTCAGCCTAGCCTTGCTTATATGCACATTCCATGGATCCGTGTGGAAATTTTCACCAAGATTAGAAGGGGCAAGGAAGCATACAGAGAATGGAAGTTATCCAGGCCTACTGGATCCATCTTAAATCACATGCCAAAAGCCAGGTGGAGTACAGGAGGACGTATCACCCTTGTGTCCATTCACTAAGGCCTGTTGGGGTGCCCAGTGTGGTGACTACTGACAGAACCGTCTCTTCCTCCTGTGGTTCCCAGCCAGCCCACGTGGGCAGAGGCTGACGGGGAGCTTGAGTCTCAAGAGGGTCCATTTTGGCCTCCAACCCTGTAGAGGGCAGAGTAGGTAGAGGGGCGCTAACTGCCCAGGCACCCTGGGTGACGCGAGCCCAGAAGGAGCGGCAGGCTCTGTGCTGGTCCCAATAGCACTTCTCACAACTCCGTCATCTTAAGCATGTAACTGCATCTCAGAGCCTGTTTCCTCGCAGGTAGAATCTGTCACCCCCCCTCCATGGATGGGAGAGACACTTAGGGTGTGAACTAGAGCAAGACACAGGGAGGTGGGACCTGAGTGTGCAGAGCACAGCCTTCCAGAAGAGAACCTCGGGGTGGGGGGTGGGGTTTCTGAGTGAGGCAGGGATACAAGCACAGGCAGTGGGAAGTGGGCCAGAATGTTCCCAGGAGTTCTCTCTGGAAAGAAATTACTGGTCACTTTTTTATTTGGGTGTTGTTAAACTTTTTCTCCCAAAATTGATTTAATGTATATGAGAATCAAAAACACTGGTCCTTTGTTGCAGAAAGAGAAAATTCTGTGGAACACTGTGATATGCAAGTAAGTTGGTAGCCTCACGAGAAAGCATGTCAGGCAGGGAAATGTAGAAGTGTGTGTTCCCACTCTGGAGAGGGACTAAGAACAGCAGCCCAGTCAGAGGCAACAGGAGACCCTACCACTGTGAGCCAGTAAGTCCTTTTGGGCCTCAGTGGTAGACCCTGGCCTGCACCTTGGCTTTCTGGCTCAGAGGTGAGGTTTGTGGGCCCTGGAGCTCCTGGCTCCGTCTGGGTGAGAAGACAGGAGGTGGTAAGAGGGATCTGCTGGCTTTGTCTCAAAGGCCTGGTGCCAGGGGAAGCCAGTCAGACACTGACGAATGGATCTTTTTTAAGGGATGATATGTGCATTTCTGGGTGAGCTGACCAAGAAAAGAATTCCTTAAAAATTTCCAGGGAAGTGACCCTCTTCTCTGCTGTGTTGGCTGTTCATCCTCTTGAATGGAGGCGTTTTGTTTTGCCCTATTCTCTTGTATTTAGTGGAGAAAGGAGATTTCGGAGTTCTGCCCATCCCAGAGAGAAGGAACCCTCTTGTATTTCAAGGAGGATAAGATGAACTCATTCTAGAACAAGGCAGGGCCTCTGATGGTGTTCAGGGCAGGGTGGGCAGAGTTCCAGGGGCCTTGCAGTCCCTGCTGCAGAAGCTCCAGTTCAGAAACCTGGGGTTTATGTGGTTAAGAGCTCCAGCCTCCAGAGTGGAAGGCCTGGGTTTAAACCTCACTGTGCTTCCGTTTCCACATCTGTAATATGGGAATTAGCTAATAGGGTCTAACTCGTGGAGCTGTTAGGAAGATTCAGTCTCTGTGAAGTGCTTACAGCAGGAGCTGGCACATAGTAAGCCCTCAGCAAACATTAGCTTCCGTTCTTGCTGTCGCTGAGCCTGGCACTTTGTAAAAGGGAGATCATCTGCTTCTCATGTAAAGCTGCTGTGAATGGGCTCCAGGTCAGGTTGTGGAGCGTAACAGGGTCCTCAAGCCCAGCTCTCTGGAGCCCCAGAACGGGAGTTCTTCCCACCGCGCCAGCTGTCTGTCCATTAGGAAGCCAGTGCTGCTTGAAGATAAGACTTGCCACGGCCAGTCGCCCCAGCTTGCCTGGATTTCCTGTGGGTGACTCAGCCCCTTCCGGGGGTGCTGGAGGTCAGGTACTTCGGCGACCTGGCCACTGCACCCGGCTCTCTCATCTGCTTTCCTCCTATTGTTCCCTGCTTCCAGCAGCCTAGGTGTGTCCTAGATTGTGAGTGGCAAGCCTTTTTTGCAAGTGTCCTCGTTCACCATGAACGGTGACACTTGGGGCTCCTAGAATGTTTCCTGAGGGAACACACCTTCAGAAAGGCCTCGGAGCCCATCCGTCCCTCAGCCCAAACCCAAAGGGACCAGTCTTCGTGTTTTATCTCAAAGTAACTCTAAAGCTTGCCACATTCACTCTTTTTGTTAACGTTACCTTTTTTAGTTATGGTAAAGTATGTATAAAATTTCACTCTTGACTTGAGGAGCTTTAAATGCTTAAGAGAAATTGCTTGGGAAGGAACCCCTGCCCTGGATGAAATAAGAAATCTTCACCTTAGAGTCGAACACATTTAGCTAAAAATGTAACTTAAAAATACATATATTAAAAAGTGTTTTCATTGTTAGTTTCTAAATAGTGTCCTGTGACTCCAACCAGTCAGAGGAAGTTGAAATCTGAACCATCTGACCCTTATTCTAGCTGCAACTGACGGTTTACTCAGTGGCCCTAATTAACAGAGGAAGCCAGGCACCTGCCCCATGAAGAAGCCACAGAGGCAAGTGTTGGGACATCTCCCAGTCTCTCCACTCTTTCTTGAAGCTTCTAGTCTTTTTTTTTTTTTTTAAGATTTTATTTATTTATTTGACAGACAGAGATTACAAGTAGGCAGAGAGGCAGTCAGAGAGAGGAGGAAGCAGGCTCCCTGCTGAGCAGAGATCCCGATGCGGGGCTCTATCCCAGGACCCTGGGACCATGGCCTGAGCCGAAGACAGAGGCTTTAACCCACTGAGCCACCCAGGGGTCCCGAAGCTTCTAGTCTTTCTAAAATCTTTATTTCTGCTGTTTTCCATGAACTTCCTGCCTTTAATAGTGAGTGATCTGTGCCAAGTCCTTTACCTACTTGAGCTCATTCCATCCTTACAACAGCCCATTTTACAGATGAGGTATCAAGATGGATGTTTTAACTCGCTTAGTGGGAGATACCACAGAGCCCCTGCTCTCCCACCTGACAGTTCTCTGGGTCACTCCCCCTGCCCCCATTAAAAATCTTTTTGTCCTGGACCGTCCACTGGCACCAAAGTGAAGAGGTTTGTCAGCTCCTCCTCCTCTAGATAATTGATAGAATGTATCTCTACAGACAGAGACCTTCAGACTGTGCCCACCAACCCGTACTGAGTTCTCAGAGCCCTTTGCATCAGTTGGCTTAGTGGTTCCGTTGTAGAGGACTCCATTCCCTCGTTTGGAGTGTTCACAGAGAGACTGGACGACCGGGCCTTGGGGTTTTTAATGGAGAATTTGGCATATGTTAACCTGAGAGACAGACATGGTGCCCCCGAGGGTTTCTTTCGGCACCTGGCAGTTCTCTCCTCTTCCTCCTGCCTTGCTCAGAACACCTGGCAAGGTGAGGCTGAGAAAGATTCGTGTGTTAAGAATTTCCAAATGTCGGGGCACCTGGGTGGCTCAGTGGGTTAAAGCCTCTGCTTTCGGCTCAGGTCATGATTCCAGGGTCCTGGGATGGAGCCCCGCATCGGGCTCTCTGCTCAGCAGGGAACCTGCTTCCCTTCCTCTCTCTGCCTGCCTCTCTGCCTACTTGTGATCTCTGTCTGTCAAATAAAAAAAAAAAATCAAAAAAAAAAAAAAAAAAAGAATTTCCAAATGTCAGAAAGAATGTGGAATCTAGAGACAACGGAGTTCAGTCTGTCGTTCAGCACCTGAGGGTGGGAAAATGTCCGTGAATTTAACAGGGCCTCTGCTATTGCCCACAGAGCCTCCGGCCCCCAGCAATTCTGTCCTACAATTTTTTTTTTTTTTTTAAGATTTTATTTATTTGTTTAACAGACAGAGATCACAAGCAGGCAGAGAGGCATGCAGAGAGAGAGAAGCAGGATCCCCGCCAAGCAGGGAGCCCGACATGGGGCTCAATCCCAGGACCCTGAGATCATGAACTGAGCCGAAGGCAGAGGCTTAACCCACTGAGCCACCCAGGCGCCCCTGTTCTAAGATTTTTTTATCTACCAAAGGGAATATTACGTAACTATTTACTCATTCCATCAGTGGGACTTTTAGTCTTCTTGTCAATCAGAAGTCTAACCAGCAAACTTAGAACAGTGTCTGGCACTAGCAGGTGTCCAATACACGCTGATTTGAAGGCTGCTCCCGACTCTCGAGTCCTTGAGGTTCGGAACTGTGTGGTGAAGTCCCTGGCCGCTGTCTTGGCAGCGCCCTTAATAACACGTTAAGTAAACGTCCCCACTGCCCATCGCACAGGTGGGACCCCCATGCCCTCCGCTGTCCAGGGAGGGTGCTCTCTCCAGCTCAGATGCTCTTTTCAGGGGTCCTCCATTCACATCTCCCAAGTTTGCTGGGTGCCATCAGTTGGTCAGAGCCTCAGGTCAGTGTGAAAAATCGAGCTGTCACTGAAACCGCTCCAAGCCAGGACACACCTGGCCATGGGGGGAAGCTCCAATGCCTTGTCTAGGAAACACCTCCTCGAGTGTGGGGACTGGCTCTGCCCTCTGGCCCCCGTACTGTGCACCAGTGCCCTCCTCACACTTCCTCCCAGTGTGACTGCTCCTAACTCACGGAGAAGCAGCTGGAAGACCCCAGGAAACGAGCCTGTCGGTTGTTCAGTTCAAGTCCACGCAGTTGGTGATGTTCCACTCCGTTCAGCTCACTCTTAAACTGCTGCGCCCTTCCTCCCACATGCGGGTCCCTGCCCCAGCCACCATTTGACTGTCAGGACACCACTCCTTCTGTAGCCTGCCAGTTACCTAGAAGCTAAAGGCCAGCTTCAGGGCTCAGCTGGCCCGAGTAGACCTTTGTCCTTCTTGAGGTCACAGAATCAGTAAGATTCTGTTGGGCTTTGCACAAAAGGGTGTGGAGCTCCTTGTTGGTAGACTCTAGATCTGAAACTCCTCCGGCCCTGCCCGCCCCAGACCCTTGGGTTATCAGTCTTCCCACCCCGAGCTGCAGAAGATTCTCTCTCTGCTAACTTTGCAGCTGAACGAACAAAGCAGGCTCTCGCCCCTCCCCAAGGTGGCCACCACCGTGCACAGTCCCACTCCTCAGCCACGGCCTTTCAGGTGGGCTTCCTCATGGGAGCCTCACCCAGTGATGAAGCAAGGAATCTACTTTCTGGGTCTGGAAGTGAGTCGTCTGCTGACTAGCAGCTCTCTGGCGTCCCCGGGCTCCCAGTGGGGTCCCAGCATGGCATGGAACTGCTTGGGGCAAGCTCACCATCTTGTTGCTTTTCCTCTAGGAGGACGATGAGAAGCTGATTGAGGAGATCCAGAAGGAGGCTGAAGAGGAGCAGAAGAGAAAGAATGGAGGCAAGTGCTCCCCCGGCGCGGGCCCCATGCCCGGTGCTCTCCATGTGTGGGGTGGGGGGGCAGGCTTCATGGCTGGCCCTCTGCCCAGCCGGGGACCACCCAGGCATCCATCCTGCTTCCCATGGGAGAGGCTGTGAAAGCGTAGGAGTGTTTCAGCATCCCCCTCATGGTCAGGAGGTCCCAGGGGATGAGTTTGAGTTTAGGGGGTAGACACCACCCTTGCCTCTCTGAAGTCACAAAAGAATGAAGTGGAGTTTCTGGGAGTCCCTAGGCCCTGGCTCTGAAGGAAAGTCATGGAATCCACCACTTTCCAGGGTGATCACTGAGCTAATGCTTGGTCGGACAGCTGAGGGGGGTTGGTGCGCATACACGCGTTAATCAGCCTTATTTGGCCCGGCCACCCCTTCTGTGTCCATAGGTAAGAATGATGCTGAAGGTCAGACAGTCCTGGCCTGCCCTCATGCTGTGGGCTCTCCGCTAGGGCCAGGTGGGACTGAGCAGGATATGCAGCCCTGGTCCCAGCCCACATGCAAGCACAGTTGGTTTTGTTTTCTCTACTAAATCCCATCTCCTGTTCAGAGAACACCTTCAAACGCATCGGGCCCCCCTTGGAGAAGCCTCCAGAGAAAGTCCAGAGGATCGAAGCCCTGCCGAGGCCTGTCCCGCAGAACCTGCACCAGCCGCAGATCCCCCCCTATGCCTTCGTGCACCCGCCCTTCCCCCTGCCGCCCGTCCGGCCCATGTTCAACAACTTCCCTCTCAACATGGGCCCAGTCCCAGCGCCCTACGTGCCCCCTCTGCCCAATGTGCGTGTCAACTATGACTTCGCTCCCGTCCACGTGCCACTGGAGCACAACCTGCCTATGCACTTCGGCCCGCAGCCACGGCATCGCTTCTGACAGCTCTGTGTCCTGCGTCCTCCCTGGAGCCCCGCCACTGAGCAGCCCAGCCTGTGCAGGGCCAGGGTTCTGTAGATTCCCCGCCTCGCCCCCAAGGCCATGCCTTCAGAGTAGGGATCATGCACTTGGCTCTCAAAAGGATAGGCTGGCTTTTTTCCTGCTCCTTCCTGGGAAGGGCTATTGTCCCTTGAAGAGCGGCCGGCAGGCCAGTGCCCTCAGGTGCCTGTAAAAGGATCGGTCTGGCACTTGCTGGACCAGAGAGTAGGGCCTCCTTAGAGAGTTCCACTGTCCAGGCCACAGTGCAGGGACCCTCACCACAAGGTAGCTCGTCTCTGCTCTGTCAGTCCTGTCCCTGCAGACAGAGATGAGGGAAGTGTTTGGGTCCGTCCCCTCCCCCTGGCAGACCTCAGAAGTCTCTCAGTTAACCACGTAGGCCTTCCTTACTGCAGTACAGTCTGATTCTTGATAAAGCTGAAGTCTCAGTTGGAGGGAGTCTGGAGTTTGGAGAGAGCTGAGCTGTCTGAACCATGTTGTGAAGGCTGGGCTCTCCCCCTGCCCCCACCCCAGTACTGCAGCCCATCCAGAATGAGTACACCCTGCTGCTTCAAGCCAGTTGGTCCCAGTGAGGCGGTGGCAGAGCCATGTCCCCAGGCCTGGGAGCACCGCTCAGGATGGGGAGGCTGCAGACTTTATCTCTCAAATCCAGAACCCCAGGCCGCCACCACCATGACTATTCTGGTCTCTCTTGTCCTTGGCCCACTCCGATGAGACCACAGAGAGCCATCTCATGCTATCAGTTCTGTTTTGTAGTTTAAAGAAATATTTGCCATTTACTCACTTTGAACTTACTGGGTTTTCTGTGGCCTGCTAGAGTTTCTCTCGTTCAGTCTCTGGAAAGTCAAATCTGTTTTCCCATGCCAGGCGGCCAGTGAGGGCTGGATGGTCCTGAATCTTGCCAAACAAAAGGTCCTTTTGAGGCGCCTGTGACAGGCTTGGTGGCTTTCCCAGGCAGCCCAGTTACTGGTAATGAGCAGCTTCTCCCCGGAGGTTTGGTGGTAGCAGTGGGTTTCCACAGGGGGACAGGAAGACCCAGACTACACCCAGCATCCGCTCATGGAGCTGCCCTTGCCCAAGGCCAGGTGAGTCTAGCTCTGAGTCGGCATGGGAGTCCCTGCCCCTTCCCACTCACCTTTGCCCGTTCAGCCCCAGCCCACCTGAGGCTCTGCCCCATCACTAGCCTCCGCTGTACAGAGCAGAGGCCTCTGCAGGAGCGACCCTGCCTGACCCAGTGTTGGCCTCTGTCACTGCTGCTGTATCTCTGATGGCTGTGGGGTTCCCGGAAGTTCCCAGCACCTGTGCACAGACCGCAGTGGGATGAGCCTACAGGCCGTGCCCCAGGACCATGCATTCTTGTGCATAGGCACCCACTGCCATCTATTTCTCGTGTATTTCGAGGATTAAAATGGGCGGAAATCTGCTAAGTTGCCTGTTCTTTGTCCTGCTTTTCCTCCAGGGAGGACTTTGCAGAGTCCTCTGCATGTGGGGCAGAAAACCAGGAGGGGCCTGCATGGCTGGGAGCCTGTGGCAGTCCCTTGGGAGAGCCCGGGGGTGCCCTATGGAGCACGGTGACAGGTCTGAGTACCTTTATAGCATGGTCCCTGTGCATCCCCAAGGCAGCAGGGGTCTCAGAGCAGTTGAGCTTCTAGTGGACATCCCACCAAGTAGACACACCAAAACCTCCTGGGCCCCCTGGCACAGTTGATCCAAGGAGGAAACCAGCCAGGGCACAGGGCTTCATGAGGTGCTTTGGGCAGCTGAAGGGACACACCCCAGGTGGGCGGCATGTGAAGGCCCCCTGGCACAGGAAGAGGCAAGAATGATTGCTTCCCCCCAAGGCCAAACTGAAGACTTGTCCTTTGAGATGAATTCGGGCTGTTTGTAGCCACAAACAGCTGCTAGGGAACCACGGGTGCCCAGTTTCTGATGATCCCCCTCGACCTGGACTGTGGGGCAGGTCCCAGGCCTGCAGCAGCACAGTTGCTGTTTGGGGGAAGGTCGTTGCCACAAGTTTGATGCTAGCATGACGTCCCCCACCTGTCTGTGAAGTGACTATCCAGGTGCCTGTGTTCCAGAGGACCCCAGGCTTCTTGAGAAATAGCCTGCACTAGTGAGAGTTCAGGGGAGAGGGGACCTTAGTACTCTGACCAGCCAGCAAATGGCTGCAAGGTGTGATGACAGGAGACCCACAGAGACTAGCCAGTCACAGGGACAAGGCAGGAATCCCAGAGGCAGCCTGGCACCTTTCCCTCTCTGGGCCACAGTGTTTGCTCCCCCAAGCCAGAGACTGCCCAGCGACAGTCCCACTCTACTTGCCTTAAACTGAAGAGAGGAATCTAGTATTTGCACTTAGCAAAAGATTTTAAAACTTAAAAAAAAAAGTGTGCATGACCTGTCACTTTGTATAAAAATAGCAAAAATGATTAGTTTATTAAATTTTTTTTCTGTACCTTCTGGTAGTAAAAATACATCAAAATAATTCTGTTTAAACTACTGTGTGTAAAAAGCCTGTATCATATGTAACTTGGACTTTTTGTAAATAAATGTTTGTGCACTACACTCCCTCTGGTTTCATCTGTCCACACGGCACAACCAGGCAGGCTCTGCCACCCCCACGAAGTTACAGGGGCTGCACACACAGGCGGCAGATTCCTAGGGAGTGATTGGGCCTATGAAGCCTCCACTCCCCAGGACCGGATGTCAGCTGCCGCTGGAGAGCTGCGGGGAGAAGTGAGACCCCCATCTCCCTTCCCCTGAAGGAAGATCCGGTGATGTCTCATGCCAACCCTGCTTGGGTGGCTTTTTGTTGTTGTTCTTTGGCACAGAATCCCCTTCCAGAAAACGTGATTCTACACTTTTCAAAACGGGACTTATTTTTCTCCCTTTGCAATCTCGGAGTGCCCTCTGGGTCTGATTGGTTCTCTTTGTGCCATCCTGATGGAAAATCTGGGGGCTTCGCACTTTCTGCCACCCTCTTGGTTGTTTAACCCTCTTGGATGTTTCAAAGGATGTATTTTCCAGGAGCAGAGTTGTGCATAAAAGGGACAGGGGTGTGTATTTCTATGGCTTTTGCAAGATTCCTCGCCAGATTTCCTTGACCAAACAGTGTCAACCCACCTGCCCTGGGCTGTGTCCTCACCTTTTGCTGGCATATCTTTGTCACCACAGTCCCTCGGTCCCTCGGCTGTCCTAAGAATCGTCTCCTGGAATCCGACCTCATGGGGACACTAGAATGGACACATTTTCCTTTAGAGGGAACTGCTGTTTAAGTCAGGTGCCTTTGTAATTGTCCTGCCCAAACTCACTTTTCCATCCTTAAAGTGATGTATACGTGTACACATTGGCCAATTATACATGTTTTAAAACAGAAAATTTGAAAATACAGAAAAGCATCAGTTCAAAAGTGCTTTGTTACCCAAAGGTAACTACTGATAATATATACTTTTTTTAAGATTTGTTTATTAGCACGGGGGAGTGGGGAGGGGACAGAGAGACAATCTCAAGCAGACCCCATTGATTGCAGAGCCCGACGCAGGGCTCGATCTCATGACCCTGAGATCATGACCTGAGCTGAAGTCAAGAGTTGAATGCTTAACCCACTGAGCCACCCAGGTGCCCCTACTGATAATATTTTTTTGATGCATTTCCTTCCAGGTTTTCCTGCTCTGTGGTATATATAATGTCTCCCCAACCAGTAAACCAGACACGCAGGTTTGTACCCTATCATGAGCTTTAGCAAGGTATGAGCAATTTCTTCCAAAATATGATTTTTAATTAGCTCCTCCTTCTAGAGCCTTCTTGCCGCAGGCTTGTAAGCTTTCTGTTTGGACTTCTTAATCACCTTCTACATACCGGCCCACAGCTGCCCCTGTCCTGCCAGTTGTTCTTTGTTCTCATGACCCCTAGGGGTACACAGCCCCACCCAAAGCCCCAACTGTGGGTCTTCCCTCCCAGGATTTAGTCGGAAGTGACTCCTCTCCTTGCTTCTTCCCCCTTCATCAGTACGCCTTGGCAAAGACAGCCCAGAACTGATCAGCAGCTTGACTTTGCCCTAGACGATGCCAGTTAAGACCCTCACTAGAGGGGCATGGAGCCAGCACAGGCTGTCGCCAGGGTCACCAGGATCACTGGGACCTGCCTCTTCCCTAAGTGGGGGTGGTGCACTGGGCCCGAGGCCATCCTGTGGCTCCTGCAGGTGCAGCGCTGTGGGGCCCCAGGGAAGGTCACTGAAGCCAGCTGCTTGAAGCCAAGTGGGGATAATTACAGCACCTTTTCATCAGGCTAAGAGAATTCAAGAAAGCCAGAAAAGAGCTTGAAGTCTCTCACGTGATAAGAGTTGTTGGGTTCCCTTGCTGCTGCCCTCTGGCATCCACTCCCAGAGGCTATCCCAGGTTCAGACCCAGGCACATCCCCTGGGCAGCTGCCCCTCACCACCCCACAGGTCCAGTCCCCCCAACCCACCTGCCCTCGTCCTCGTCCGTGGTGCATCTGGGGCTACGCTGAGCCCCACGCAGGAATCTCAGGCACACGTGCGCCACGCAGCCATGTGTGTGCACCCAGTGGGAGCTGCCTGGGCTGGACTCAACACTCCATGGGGCAACAAGAGGCCTCTGGGCACGGAACATGGTAGGGGTGGCCCGGGTGCTGGGAAGGCAGAGATTGGGGCCCCAGCCTAGCTCCTTGTCCAGGTCCGGGGCTGGACCGCATGCAGGCTGCAGGGCCAGCGATGCTGGTGGTTCCCAGGAATCTGCATTTTCAACAGCTCGTCAGTGTAGGGATCACTGCAGATCCTTGGCGGAGTCCTGGGGCAGGAGGTTTGGGAGGCAGAGGGATGCCTACAGGTGGGAGCCCGACAGGCGGGAGCACATCTGGGAGGGTTCCAGAGAGACCCAGGGGAGCTGGCCGCAGGTGCCAGCTCTTGGACTTGCAGAGAGAGGAGGACCATGCTGCCACTCAGCGCTGGTAAGGGCAGCAGGTGGAGCAGGGGGCCAGGGCGCTCTGGGGCCCAAGGGCGGAGGCCATGTCTTCCATCCCGATGGGTGTGTTTGTCCAAGAGGTGTCCCACGGCAGACCCAGCCCTGAAGGCCTGGGGATGGCACAGCGAGCCAGGCTGGGACCCTGAGGGCCACCCTGATGACAGAACAGGTGGAGGGCAGCCAGGGCAGCAGAGGAAAACTGTGGGCTTGGGAGAGCTGGTGCCCCCACGGGAGAACCTGGTGCTGGGCTGCAGTGCCCACCTGCAGGCATTCTCGGAGCTTCCCCGGAACCTTGTCTCGGGCCCTCCGGTTCCTCTGGGTGCCTGGGAGCAGCACCCTGTGTCCTTCCCCTCTTCCAGCGCCACCTCCCCCCTGCTTCTCTGGCCTCCCATCTCCTGCTGAATAAGACCACAGCCCACGGAGCACCTGCGTGACTCAGGCGGTTGAGCATCTGCCTTCAGCTCAGGTCATGATCTCAGGATAGAGACCCGCATTTGTCTCCCTGCTCAGCAGGGAGCCTGCTTCTCCCTCTCCCTCTCTCAAATAAACAAATGTCACCTTTAAAGGGGGGGAGCACAGCCCCCAGAGGCAGCTTGGGAAGCCCGGAGATGCTGCTTCGGACAGCGCTGCAGGTTCATGGGCTCAGCCAGTCCACTCCGCTGCTCTCAGCTGGGGTTCAGCTGAGACTGCAGCCCCCAGATGGCCTCCGCAAGGGCTGCTCTGCCCTGGCCTCCCATCGCTCCTGGGCCGAGCTTCCCTCCTGCAGTGCCCAAAGTGGGCACAGCAGCCATCCGCGTGCATCCTTCCCGGCCAGACCCAGCCACGGGCCACCCGGACGGGGGAATCCCTTGCCTCCCAAGCAGAAACGGGACCACAAACCACCACTCCCAGTTTGAGCAGCGTTCACGGCCTGGGGGTGGTACACCTGTGCCCAGGACGTCACCACAAGGAGACCAGGGCCGCAGCCGTCCGAGGGGACTCTCGGTGTCTCCTTTCTCTCCCTCAAGTCTCGTTCTCCCTCTCTCTCTCTCTCTTTCCTCCTTTCTATCCAGATTGAGGCCACTTAACCAAAAAATACCCATGATAGAAAACCAGAAAAACCGAACTGGAACAGAAGCAAAGCAACAGTATTAAAAGAGCACAGCGCAGGAAGTGGGGCTCTGAAGCCAGGTGGCCTGGCCCCCTTCCTGGCCACTCACATGGAGAAGCACATGAGTTGTAAGGGTTACCGTGGCCATGGGTTGAACATGTGCCCCTAGCTCCAAAGAAGACAGCTCCGCAGGCAGCACACGTCTCCATGATCTGCTGGAGGCCCAGGAGGGGCAGCCCCAGGCCCTGATGGGCTTTGGGGGGCCACCTGCTGGGGCTCTGGGGAGGCCTGGGCCTGGGCACTGAGTGGGCGACCCGGATGGCTCCCCACAGGGTGCCCTCACCTGCTCAGCCTCAGACCTCTGGCGACTCTGACGCCACCTCCCCCACAGACATCTCCTTTCTCTTGCCTCTGATGGGGAACAAGGCCAGAAAGGAGGCCTGGAACATTCTGGAGGCCAGGAACACTGAAGAACGTGCAGGCACACAGTTCCTGCCCGCAATGCTGTTTCCCAGCTGTGAGCCACGGCCCAGGCCTCTGTGCCTCTCCTCCCGAGAACAGTGTCCAAGAGGGCCGCCTCCCCAAAGCACCGAGAGCACCATTCTGCTCGGCTCTGCATCTCTGGCACCCAGTTGGGGCCCGGGGTGCTCAGGAAATAGTTGTTGGAAGGGGGTCTGCAGGACACTCAGCGAGCTACTGGAGGCGAAGACACAGTGTGACCTGTGGAACCACACAGATGTCAGCTTAATTGTGTTTGGAATCCAAAAATGTGAGCGACTGCTTTCTCCACCTGTGTCCTGGGGGGCAAGTCCCCTGCTTGCTGGAGCCTCAGTTTCCCCAGCTGTAAAAGGGAAGGGTTGGGCTGGGTAGCCTGAGTGGTAGAAGCCTGGCAGAGACTGGGGACCTCCCTACATGGAGGAGACAGACCTGAAAACTTGGGGACACCGAGGACCCACAGGGCAGAGGCGTGAAGGAGGAGGAAGCAGCCAGACAGGCCACTCGGGGTCTGCAAACGGGGACCTTGTGGGGAGGCCCTGGGGCCAGGTGCGGAGCAGCCGGTCACAGCATGGGCCACTGTGGAGCCCCTCTAGGCCCACCTGTAGCTGCAGGGACCAGCGGCTAGCTCTTGGAGGAGACTTTATCCGGGGCCCTGGGAGAAGTGTCGGCTTTTATTTACATCCCCCCAAATCTGCCAGCCGTGCTCCGGGGAATAAGGATGCCAGGTGGCAGGGGGAAGAGGTGGAGAGGCCCCGCCCAGCTTAGGTGCTCCCCATTAGCACAGACTCACCCACAAGTGACTCTTGCACTCCTGATCTATGCAGCACCCTCGCTCTCACCTCAGCCTGGCAAGAAGCTTCCAGAATGATTCCATCCAGGAGGGGGAGAACGTAAAGACACACTCATCCACAGCTGGGTGGGGGTGGGAGGGTCTTTGGGGAGGCAGTCCGGCCCCATCTATCAAAACCTCAAGTGACTTAAGAATTGCCCTTCCTTGAGCACCTGGGTGGCTCAGTTGTTAAGTGTCTGCCTTCGGCTCAGGTCATGATCCCAGGGTCCTGGGATGGAGCCCAGCATCATGCTCCCTGCTCAGCAGGAAGCCTGCTTCTCCCTCTTCCACTGCCCCTGATTGTGTTCCCTCTCTTGGTGTCTTTGTCAAATAAATAAATAAAATCTTTTAAAAAAAAAAAGAATTGCCCTTCCAGATATTTCCCCAAGAGTCTCATAAAGTGTCTCCTTCCTGCCCACTGTTGTTCTATTCAGCAGCATACGCCACTCAGAACGAGGGAGAATGGACGGGAGTGTCCATGACTGGTGCACTGACTAGATCGGATGGCTAAGGACAGAGTGGACCTCGAGAAGCCGGACCAAGGTCTGCCTGTGCAGGTAAGGAAAACACATGTGTCAGGTGACAACTGAAGGGAGGGGGCCATGGAAGCCCACAATCCCGAGTGTGCAAAAAAGCAGAATACAACCCCCGCTCACTGTTGCTGGGGCCGTAGAGCAGTGCAGCCACTGTGCAAAACAGGGTAGGGAGGGTGTTTGAAAAAACGAAACTGGGATGATCGTAAGAAGCAGCAAAGCCACTCTGGGGTGTAAACCCAAAAGAACAGAAAACAGGGACTCAGATTTGTACCCGTGTTCTCAGCGGCAGCATTCATAAGAACCAAAAGCTGGAAGCAATCCAGTGTCCGTCCGGGGAGCGGCACATACATCCGTGTGTCCCTCAGAACACGAGTCAGCCAGAATAAGGAATAGAGATCCGACCCACACCACAACACGGGTGAACCTCGCAGACACAGGGCCAAGTCACATAAGTGGTCACAGAAGGACAGATGCCTTGTGCACCCCCGGCTCACATTCCCTTCTTGCCCCTCCCCCCGTTTCCTGGGGTCACCACCCAAGTAAGCCACTTGGCCTTGAATGTGAGTGTCTGTTTGTTTCTGGGGGAACCAGTCACACGAGGATGAGTGTCCACGTGCTTGCCCATAAGGGTTACGTTTATATTTAAATCCCAGCTGCACCCCAAGCTGGGAACAACTTACTTAACCTCCTGAAGCTCAGTTTCTGCAGCAGTGAGTCGCAGGACACACTCCCCTGCTGGGCTGGGATGTGGGTGGTAGGAGTCATGGGCTGGGCGCCTCAACATATCGAGTATTTTCCCAGCCCTGAAGGCGGGAGTCCCAAAGTGGGGACGGGGTGGGCAGTCTTCCCAGCCTCTGTCCGCGGCCTCCCGCCTTCCCTCTGTGCACATTTGCCTCCTAATCTCCTCTTCTTACCAGGACACGGTCCGATTGGAGTGGGGCTCACCTCAGCAACCTTTTTAAATCTTAATCACCTCCTGAAATACCTTGGTCTCTGCGCACAATCACACCGAGAGGTGCTGGGGTTCCGACCTCCGCACACGAATCCCGGGGGACCCAATTCAGCGCATCCCAGGGACTGAGCCAGTGAATGAAGGGTAAGTACCCAGCACCTAGCAAGGGCTGTATTTGAATGCTTTCACATAAAAGTAAGATTTTCCAGAAGAGTAAGACTGCCATCAGTGTTACTCTGGGGGTTGCTGGGATCCTCCAACACCAGACTCCGTGCTTTCATTACCTTAATTCTTTTTTTTTTTTAATATTTTATTTATTTATTTGACAGAGACAGATCACAAGTAGGCAGAGAGGCAAGCAGAGGGGGAGGAGGGAAGCAGGCTCCCCGCTGAGCAGAGAGCCCGATGTGGGGATCGATCCCAGGACCCCAAGATCATGACCCGAGCCGAAGGCAGAGGCTTAACCCACTGAGCCACCCAGGTGCCCCGTTTCATTACCTTAATTCCTAAGCTAACAGCAATGATGACGCAGTAACCCTCTCAGAGCACCTATCAGTGTCTGACACCAGTGGGAGGTGCCTAGAAGGTGGGTCTCCTCCTCCCGTCCTGGGGGTCAGATCCTTTCCCCACATCTTTGCAGCTTTTGTCTCCATTATTCACCCCTCCTGGAGGATCAATCCTCCTCCCGGTTAAGCCCAGGGTCCCCACAACGGGGCTTGGGCCTCAGGGCAAATGCTCTACCAGACCCACCCCTCCCTTCCCCTGCCAGGCGTGTCTTGGGGAGGCGGGCTTCTCCAGGCCTTCTTCTGCCTGAAGAAACAGCATCTGTTCCCTTCTTTCACTGTCCCAGGGTTCTCCTCCAACTGGGCAGTCTTGCCCTGGGAACCATTTGCCCATTGCTCAAATGGGGGAAACTGAGGACAGATGGTCCCCAGAGAGTCAAGCTTCCTCTGCAGCCTCACCTACATTATGCTACAGTATGAGGTCATTGGAAGTCACCTATCATCCCTCCCAATTCTGGAAGAGGAGGCTCTGACCCTGGAGGAAGTGAGGCCCAGCCAGCTCTGGGGTGCCCTCCACTGAGGTCTCCCCAGAAATAAACAGGGGAGGAGCCTGAGCTGGGGAGGGGACCTACTTGGCAGGGGTGTCCCAGGGAGACACCCTTGGGAAACTCAGAGGCCTTTCCCACCAGAGGGACAGCTCCAAGGTCCCCCTACAGGGGTTTGGGGTCCCATCCCAACAAGGGTCCTACAGGGCCACACCTGTGGGAACCCCAGCAGACAGGAAGGGGGAGGCCTAGGGGTAAGGCCCAGGGGTGAGGCCCTGGGATGGCCTGTGCCCTCTGGCTACATGGCTACCTGTTTCCAGCCTGTCTGAAGCTGCTTGGTCCACAGCCTTTTTCTGCCCCTGACAGGGACAGACATGTTGGGGGGAAGAGTGCTTGTCTCTCCTTTCTATTTCTTCCTTATAAATTTCATGGAACATTTTTCCTTCAATCATGATCTTTGGGGCTCACAATTAACTGTGACTTGGAACTCAGCACTACTGCCCCTGCCCAGGCTCACTGGGCATCTGCTAGGTCTCAGTTTCCCCATCTGAGCAATGGAGGGCTGAACTTTTGCTCACCCTCCATGGCAAGCTTGGAGGGGACCCACCTTCACAGCTGGAGGCAAAGAAGACCTGCCAGTTGGGGTCTAGGCGAATGGAGGGGAGTGGGCATTCCTGTGGAGGCAACCAGCCTCGTTTGCTCAAACCAAGTCTCCCAACTACCATCCAAGGAGGCTCTGTCCCATCTCTCCTGCAGGGCCTTTGCTTATGCTGTTCCCTCTACCCAGACTGACCTTCCCATCCCTTGTACTGTCCTCTTTCCCTGGTTGTGATCATCTCCCCAAGTAAACTGTAGCCAGCAGCCCCCAGAAAGCTCAGCCACATAGCAGGTGCCCAATTTTTGCAGAACAAATGGAATCCACAACCTATGTGTAGCTCACCTGGCTCAGACTAGGCTCGGATTCGGCCAGGGGACCCCGGGCTCGTTCCAGGGCAGTTCTTTCCTGCTCTCCCAGGCATCGCAGGGAACCATGTCCAGCTGCCCAACTGCCCCCTCCCCAAGCCCTTTCAGTGTGCCTCCCCTCTTCCACCATGGTCTGGAAGATCTTGGCTCAGACAAATTCATCTGTTCCTTCCACATCACCGAGACTTTTCTGGCTTCCAGCCTGGCTTTAACAGGGGTAGGGGATTGGTCACCAGGACCCCATTGGGGCCCCAACAGCCTTTTGTGGCGCCATCTGCCCTTGTCAATCTTGAGACTCCTGCCTCCAGGGACCACCAATCACAGCACAGGCATCCTGGTTTTGTTACCAGCAGCCAATCAGCAATTCCGCTGACCACGGGGGCAGCAAGGTGGGAGCAAAAGAGCCACACCCCAGGACCTGGTGAAGCCCCCCACACATCCTCAATCATCCCCAGTCACCATCTGCTTATCGCTATACCCGCCAGGCCTTGCCGCTCTGAGCCTTGGTCTCCTCCGTAAGGTGGCAGAGCGCCACCCCTCCCGCAGCTCCACATGGAGGTCTGCCAGATGGAGACGGGCCCCCCAACTCCCAGGGCTGAGGCTAGGGGTCCTGCTTTGAAGGAGCTTAGCCCATCCAGCAGACTCCTCCCAGGATCTGAACCCATCTCTGTGCCCGTCCTCGGGGGATTCCTTGGACCACGCAATCCCCAGCCCCTGGGGAACCTGAACCTCGTGTTTGGGGGTGTGCTTGGGGTCTCTTGCAGTGTGTGAAGAGGGCCCCATCAAGGTGCATCCGTGGAGGCAGGAGGGGGAAGCTGGATCTGTGCAATCATGCTACCTCACGCTCTACCTCCTATGCACACAGGCATTCAGTGCACGGGCCCAGCCCAAGTGCATGCCTGTTTCCAGGCCTCCAGATAGATATGGAGAAGGGAAGTTGTGGAACCAGATTCAGCCACCTCCCTACCTGGGAGAGCCCACTATGCCCTTGGGACACTGGAGGCCCCAGGCTGGTCTCTGGGGTCAAAGGCCACCCCTTGCAGAGGCCTCCTCCTCTCCTAGAGATGTCCCGGCGGCTCAGAGCATCTACAGGACCCTCGACCCACCCCCCTGCATCCCCAAGACACACACAGGCCAGCTCACAGGGCTGCACACTCGCATTATTTTATTTTGCTTTTCCAGTCTGAAGCTACTATCATGGGCATTTAGTTATACAAATGACACTTACAAAAAAATAAAAGACCAAGACACCCAGAGTGAGATGCATGGCAGAGATGAACTGGTCGAGGGGAGCAGGGCTGGCAGGGGCAGGGCTGGGAGCCAGGGGCCTGGAGCCTCCCCGTGGGGCTCCCGGTGGAGGGCGACGCCCAGCTTCATCCCACCCCGAGACCCGAGGAGTCCAGTCGGACAGGGAGCACCGATCACACCGGGGGCTCTGGCTGAGGTGGTGAGGGGCTCAGCACCAACCAGATGGGGACACAGGCCTGGGCAGGCAGGACGGAGGGGGCCGGCAAGGGCCCCCGAGGAGGTGGGGACAGGTTCTAGATTCAGGGAAGCACCCTGCCCCCCACCAGCTAGCAGACAAGGAGGGCACCAATGCCCAGAGATGCGGTTTCAAGATTCCCCCACAAGACCCCTCAAAGATCACTCGGGGCTGCCACCAGGCTGGCCTGCATGCCTCCAGCAATAATGCCTCGTTTAAAAAAAAAAAAAAAAAAATACTGATTTGGTCATTTTCTGCTTCCAGTCAGGCCAGGACGGGGTGTGCTGTGGGCGGGTCTGCTTGGTGCAGAGGGGCGAGCAGTGGGTACATGCCAGTGTCACCCCCTCCCCTTCCTGCGGCCTTCCCCTGACGCAGGGGTGGTGTGCCGGGCGGGGGGGTGATAGGCTGGGGGCAGGCACCCAGTTCCAGGGAAGTGGGGCGGGCAGAGGCTCTTGGGAGGGGGCAGGAAATTCCAGTTACCCCAGCAGGCCCGGGGGCACGGGAAGGCCTCCCAGCTCCCCCACTCTCCTCGGCCACTTTGGGGAAGTAAGGCTCAGAGTCATCTGAGGTCAGAAGAAAAGGCTACCAGCCTCGCCCATAGCAGAGAAGAGAGGACAGAGGGGTCTGAGATCCCTTCAAGGACCAGGCACGGGGCAACAGGTGGGGGGGCACCGTTTTCTCTGGGTTTCCAGTTTGAAAGGCAAGGGGCTCGCCACCACGCCAGAGCCCGCCTGGAGAAGAGAGTTATTAGCAGAAGGGTCTGGACAGGGCAGGGACGGGGCGCTGGGCGGCAGGCTAGTACTCCCAGAGGGTGGCTGGCTCGATGGTCTCGGCGCAGGCCTTCAGGACCCCCGCGTGGTCCCCCTTCAGGTAGCGCCCGCCCACCTTGATGGCCACCTTGTTGTAGTCACAGAATTCGAAGAAGAAGTCCATGGGGGTGTCGCTGCTGCTGGTGACCGACGAGTCATTGCCCACTGTCCAGTACTTGCCTGTGGAGTCTGGGGGGGGTGGCGAGACCCATCAGGCCCCACCCTTAGCCAGCTCCCCTCCCTGCAATCATGGCCTCTGGAGTTGGGGTGAGTTCTGTGTGATGCCCACCCACGCCTCCCACCCCTGCTGGATAGAGGTCTGAGCCTTTTCCCCCTACCAGGACTTTAAGTCCTATAACTCAGGTGTGGGACACCTTCCCTGTCCACCGTTCCCAGAATCCTGTTTCCCTCTCTGCTCTCCTCCCCCTTTCCTAGCTTGTGGGTCCTCCCTCCTACACAGAGAAGAGGAGAAGGGGCCTGGTGGCCACAGGATGTTTGTCCCCAGAGCCAAGTCACAGGGTGGCCAGGCTGAGCCCCAATGTGGGACAAGGGCGCTTCAATCCCTGTGTGGCCACGCTGGCCCCTGCACCCCCCCAGAGCTACCACCCCTCAGAACCCACCTTTGATGTTGTAGGCACCGTCACTGAACTCCAGCTGGAAGACATCATAGCTGGAGCGGTTGGCATCCAGGGTGCCCGTGACCTTGCGGCAGCCGATGAAGCCATGCTCCCCACGGAACACAATGATGGGACGGTTGATGAGCTTCATGAGGAAGAGCTCTGAGTCCCCTGTCCCAGGAAAGGGGAAGGGCGGTGAGTGGGATGATGGGGGCGCAGCTCAGAGAGGGAGAGCAGGGAGTCTGGGGTCGCCCAGCATGTCAGCCCTGGGATGGCGGGGGCGTGGGGAGGGGGCAGTTTGGTGAGTGGCTATGAGGTGGGCAGAACCCCCAGAGAACCTGGGAGGGGGGTGCACCCACAGGTGGCTACCTGCTGTCTCCACCGAGGCAGCCAGCTGCCCGTTCTTCTTGGCCGTCACGAACTTGCCATTGGACGCACGCAGTGTGATCCGCCGATCACGCCACTCGATGTCAAAATAGCAGCTGGCGTTCCTGGGGGCGGCGGGAAGGGTCAGGCGGGGCTGCCCCCAGTTCCCCGATCCCCGGGAAGGGCCAGCCTGGGCGTGGCGGGGCACTCACTTGGTGGAGGCTGTGGACTGCACACCCCCAGTGGCCGTCAGCGTCCAGTACTTGCCCGTGTGGGTGCGGAAGGCGCACTTTTTGGTGTCACGGTCGATCTCCAGCTGGAAGGTCTCTTGGTCGGTCTCCTCGTCCTGATTGGCTGACAGGTCCATACCTGCGGGGAGAACTTCCGACTGGCACGGGGAACCCTCTCACCCCGAACCACAGCCCTGCCCTCACACATCACCTCGGCCTCCAGATCAGGGGGCAGAACCCAGGACCCCAGGCGGCTGACTCCGCCCGCCCTCACATCATTTTCTCCGATGCCAGAACACCTTCCAACAAACCGTCTGCACAAAGACCTTCTAGAACCAATCGGGAGAATCTTAATGTGGCCCAGAATTAAATATAAGGATTAATTATTGTTAATCATATAGTAGTTATGTAAGAAAAAGTTATGTAAGAAAATTTTTCAGATATCCACAAATATCTCGAGATGAAATGCCTTGATGTCAGGGATTTGCTTTAAATACAATCAAAACCAGTGACACAGGGACAGATGGAGCTAGACGGCAGAATACCGCGTTTGGGGGAAAATCCATAGATTCTATCCTTCCTGCTCCCATATGTGTGTAAAAGTTAGGAATGAAACGTAATGCCACACACTCGTTTCAGAAAATTTATAAAACTCATAAATGCATAAAAAGGGAGTCACACGGGGCCACCTGGGTGGCTCAGCAGTTTAAGCGCCCGACTCTTGATTCTGGCTCAGACCATGATCTCAAGAGTCATGAGATCAAGTCCTGGGTCTCCACGCTGAGCTTGGAGTCTGCTTGAGATTCTCTCTCCCCTCCCTCTGCCCCTCCTGGCCTTGCTCTCTCTCTCGGGGGCGGGGGAGTCACACATACCCCCAATGCCCACCACACCCGCACCCCCAGAACACACTGCAAATGGCAGGTAAACACACCCTCCTCGCCCTTTCCCCGGTGCAGACACACGTATTTTCACTACCTCGAGGGCATGCGTGCCACAGATCTCGATTTGCAAATGATCTAAGGCAACACTGTTCACACACATTTCCCTGTCTCTAAATCACCTGATGTGACAGAGGGGGCTTCCGTGCTCCCGTGCGCTGCTGCCCAGCGGCTGATCTCTGGGGCCCCCCCTGTGTTACCTCTTCCAGCTAACAACCTGGAAATAGGCTATTTGATTCCAGCAGAACAAATTCACATTCCCCAAACGCCTGGGTTCTAAGAACCGCAACGGCAGGGACGTCCGCCCACTCTGCTGGCCATCCAGTCTCGGGGATCGAAAGTGTGTCACCATTTGCGTCTGGATACCTTTAGGAAGATGGGATCACAGTGGGAGGTGGCAGGCAGCCCTTCAGATAAGCAGATGGAGGCTGGTGGATGGGGGAGCCCCGGTTCCCTGCCCAGGACCCACATGTAGTTCACCACCAAGCGGAGGGTCTGAAGGGTATGAGCCTGTCTTAACCCCCATCAGCACCAGGGGGTGGAGACCTTCACCTCCACTTCAAAGAGAATGAGCCAGAAGTGCTATGTCCTTGCCCAAGGTCACCCAGAGAGAAACTGGTAAGTGCTGGTAAGCATCAGGAGGGGAAGTGGGCAAACTCCGGCCTCCTCCTCCGTGTTCTCTCTATGGACTGGCAGACCCAGGGTCCTGAATAGCTCCTCTCAAAACCCCTTGGGCTCAAGCCTCCAGGCCTGCTGGGCCCTCTTAGGCCTGATCTCAAGGATCTGCTGACTGCTAGGAGGCAGGTAGTGACCCAGACCCACCATCACACCCCCAGAGACGATGAAGGTCAACAGGGACTGGGCCCCCTGGGTAGCTGAGCCACCAAGAATAGGACCATTCTAAGGCCACTCTGGGGAGCACAACGTGAGGCCAGAGTCCCCAAAAGCTGGTGGACATGCCCCACCCTATAAGCCAGCCCACCCCAGACCCTGGTACCACCTGCCCAATGTGGGGTGTGCTGGCTGCCCAGAAGGAGGGGAGAGACAGGAGGAAAGGCCTCCTCGGGTGTACTCCAGCAGCAGACAGGACAGAAGGGGATCTCCAGAAAACAGGGCAAAAGAGGCAGGAGGAAAGGGACCTGGATTAGAAGTCCAACCTCTAGCCAGAGGTTAAACAGAAAGTCAGGAGGCTCCTTCTCAGGGAGACTTAGCCAGGAGCAGCCCTGTGCTCCACAAAATCCATACTGACCTGCTCTTCCCACAGAAAAACAAAGGGAGGCCCCACCCAAGGGCCACACAGCCGAGGCCATCTGCTCGGCTGCTCAGACCCCATGCGCTGCTCGTATCCAATCCTGGACGTGGTCTGATGGAATGACCTGGGCCAGCCAGGGTGCTGCCCAAAGTGCCTTCCCCTCACTCAGCCTGTATCCCTGTCTATCAAAAGGGTCTCTCCATTCTGCCAGGAGGGTGGAAGGATTCAGGGCCCTAGTATCAAGCTGACACCAGGTCTTCTGACCCCAACAGGAAGGAGTACAGCAGCGGGGTGGGAGTGGGGGGTGTCTCCTCTTCCCAACATCCTGCAGGCCCCTTCCTGGCTCCAAGGCCCTGCCCAGACGGGAAAGGCCCCACTTGGCCTTGGAGTCTCTAATTAGAGCTGGGTTACTA
Source organism: Enhydra lutris kenyoni (assembly GCF_002288905.1). Taxonomy (NCBI): domain Eukaryota; kingdom Metazoa; phylum Chordata; class Mammalia; order Carnivora; family Mustelidae; genus Enhydra; species Enhydra lutris. The sequence goes on from NW_019154097.1 coordinate 52,092,052, forward strand.
TGGGAACAGGGTTTTCTTTGGGATTTTTCTTTTCATCAGCTGCAGCAGCGGCACTGAGTCACAGGCCCGTAGGAGCCCTGGAGAGGCAGATGCAGGGCTGGAAGAAGCTCATCTCCTGCCTCCCCCCCACATCCCCCGCCCTGCCTGTCCCTCTGCCTCATGGCTTTTCCTGTCTCAAGCCTCTGAGCTATTCCCTATGGTGGCTCAGAGAGGACATTCCATCCCCCTCAGCCTTGGCATTTCCCAAATTACCCTGGCTGGTCCAAAAGAGGCACTCCCACCACCCCATTCAGTTTAGGGGAAGGAGCCTGGAAGCTCCTGTGGCCTCCCCTCCCCATGCCCTCTTTCTACTACGTGACCACCTCAGATCCGTCCTCCAACCTTGCACAAGAATTACCTCAAATGCCCTGGCTCTTAGGGAGAGCTCTTACACATCCTGCAAAGCCCAGCATGATCAGCCCTTTTCTCAGGCGACCAGCCAGCCTGGCCTCTGAGGGCCTCTGAGTGGCTAGGACAGTGCGCATCCTGAGCATGGACCCCCAGGGCAAGGAGGCTGAGACCAAGTGGGAAATGTGGGCCTGACGTCCAGGGCGGGTAAGACTTCCAAGGAGTACTGGGGGCGGAAGACACCCCACCTGGCTGGGAAGTGCCGTTCACCCAGCCACCCTGCCATCCTTCATCCCTGCCCAAGCCAGGGCCCTCACCAGTGACGTGGTCACAGCTACACAATTTCTGAGGCCCTGGGATGGACGGATTCCACCCACCTATCACATCAGTCCCCGGACACCGGGACCCCGCTCCCTGGTGGCTGAGATGGCCCCCTTCCCAGAAACAAACCCTGGCTCAGAGAATTAGCCCACACCAGCCCTTTACAGACGGGGAAACTGAGGCCAGAGAGCAGGTTGCAGTGTCAGCAGGGAGCACCGCACCCCTGCCAGGCAGGCCTGTGCAAGCCTGTGGGCATGATTCACATCCCCCCGCCAGCTAAGCCCAGGAGCCGCCTCCTCCCTGGCTGACTTTTCCCAACATGTGTCAGAAATACAGACACCGCCTCCTCTGCCACGCAGGCCTGTCCAAAATGGCCTCTGAGACACGTCCCCCAACCACACAGCAGCTGCAGGTCTCCTTCCATCCTACCAGGAAGCCTTGGGGCCAGTTAACATGAGAACAAGAGGAGGACCCCTAGATCCGAGGCCCAAAGAGTCCCAATCTCAGCCCCCAAAGACTCCTCCCCCAGTTCTTCGTACCTTTAAACTCAGAGATGAGCCAACACTTCTGGCCCAATTTCGGACTCCCCCTGCCCCATCAGCCTGAATCACACAGTGACACTTCCAGCAAGGGCTAATAAAGAGGAGAGGGCATCTGCCCAGACTCGCTCTGCTCTTCCCCTCAAGAGGAAGTCATGAGATCCCTGACCCTCGGGGCCAGGTCCACCCGCTCCTCCTCGTCTTCCCCAAGGAAGGCAATGGATGCAGCCCAGCAGGGACGCAGCCTCCCTGCAGGGGTGAGTGCCCATCGTGGGTCCTGTGGCCCCACCGGCGGTTCCAATCCCACCTACCAACCTCACAGGCTCTTACTCACCCATAATGGGCTTTCTGCTCCTCCCTGCCTCAGGGCCTTTACACAAGCTGTGTCTTTTTTTCCTGCAACCCTGTTCCACATGCCTGATACATGCCACCTTGTATTCATCCTTCAGGTCAGCTCCAGGGTCCTCTTCAGAAGTGTCTCCCCGACCCCGCAGTCTAATCTGAGATCTTGATGTACCTTCTGGACACCTAGGCCTCTGCGTGACACCTCTGGGATGCTGATCATGTCCCAAGAAGAACATCAGCTACAAAAGGGAAGGGTCCACGCACATATACTCATTCATTCACCAATGACCATGTCTCACCTGGTAGGAGGGGCTCAAGGTTTGCTGAACAGGTGAGGAGTCCTGCCCCACCTACATTGTGGGGGGAGGGTGGAGGCTACTGTGCCCTGGAGGGTGGGAGGCCTGGTGGGGGGGGTGTCTCAGAAAAGAGCCTATTCTGTAATCAAATAGACCCAGTTCTTCGAGTTGCTTACTTGCTGTGTGACCTTGAGCAAATGGCTTCACCTCTCTGAGGCAAACAGGCTCATCCAACGGAGACAGTACTGCCCAAATTAATCAACAAACTGAGGCACAAAACAGCCATTACCCCATCAGACCGGACCCCACTGCCAGGGGGCTGTAAGGCCCAGCTCCACAGACCCTGCCCACAGTCAGGAGGGTGGCCTTCAGGATGAAGGCAGGGAAGTCCACTCCACCAGGAGGACGACACTGATTGGGCTCCCATCCAGCCATCTCCAGAGGCTGGGGCCCAACTTCCCATTCAGCAGAGCGGGACCCCCACAGGTCTCTCCAGCGGGGCCTCTGGCTGCAAAGAATCAACTGGCTTCCTTGCCAAAGGAGGAAGGAGGGCGCCAGAAGGAAGAGAATCCGCCCAGGGGGAGAATCTAAGAAGGGAAAGAGAGGGGCTCACTTCTGGCGCGCAGGCCGGTAGGAAATGGCCAGGCCAGCGGGAGGCCCGGGAAAGGACCAAGCGAGTTGCAGTCAATTGTTCCAGGCGGGACACTTGGGGTTGGTTCACTGGAGGGAAGAGGCTTCCCGAGGGAGCCGGGCTAGGGTCTCCGGGCTCACTCTCAGTCCGCCCTCCCAACGCCCGCAGGGCAGAGCGCAACAGACTCTAGACGTGCGGGCGCAGGGCGGGGTGCCTGGCAGGGCGCCATCCGCGCCACGCCGTCCCAGGACCGGGGCGCGAGGAGGGAGGCCACCTCCAGGGAAAGCTCCGGACCGGGGCACTAGGCCGGAGACGGCGCGGGGGGTCCTCAGCAGGGGGGACCCGCAGAAAACCGATCCCTTCCCCCGCCCCTCCGCATCTGGTTTTCCCATCTGCAGAGACCGAGCAGGACAAAGGGGGCGAGGGAGGGCCCTCTGGAGGAGCCCGCCCCCCAGCTCACAAAGGCCGCGGCCTCGAGCGCGGGGCAGGCGCGGGAGGAGGGGCTGGGGGGGGAAGGGCAGACACACGGGACGCAGCCCCCCAGCAGAGGCCGACCCCTCAAGGCTGCAAGTGGAGGTACAGAAAGGCCCGGAGGGCTGGAAGGTGGAAGCGCACCCTACGGAGATCAAAGGCTCCCCCATCCCGCAAGCGCTGGGAGGTTCGTGGGGGGTGGGGGTGAGCCCCGCGCGCGTAGCGACCCTCGCCTCCGCCCGTGAGCTACAGGCCCGCTGATTAGGGAGAGGCACAAGGAAAGGGGGGAGGGGCGTTCCCCCCAACCCAGGGCTGGGCCGGGCGATCCGCAGAATCCGCGCGCAAGGGGAGTCCCAGGCGGGGGCTCGGTGGGTGGCACATAGGGCGGCGCCTACGCGGGGACCCAGGGAGCCGAAACCCCAACGCCGGGTAGGAGGGAGCAGTGGCGCCCAAGGATGGGCATGGCCCCACCCCTCGCCCCCTCCTCCGGGCCCAAGCGCACGTCCCGCGACAAGGCGGGGTGGCCAGCGCGCCTAGCGAGGGCGCACCCGGCGTCGCTAGGGACTGTAGCAGCGCCGCGGGTGAGAAAGGGCGGGAGGCCGGAGGTACGGGGGTGGGGTGCGCTTTGTGCACCGACCGGGAGAGGAGGGGGGCGGCGTCCCCACTCACCCTGGCGCGTGGACACGTTCCTCTCGTTGGCCGCCTGCAGCACGACCTGAGCGCAGCTCTGCTCCAGGGCGAAGAGCTCGTCCTTGCCCACCTTGGTGGCCTTGCCCGCCTTGAGCGTGCCGCTGGGGCCCGACGGCGCCAGGTAGCGGCCCTCGCAGTCGCGGAAGGCCACCTTGCCAGAACGGAACTCGAGCGTGTAGCCCGTGGCGGGCTCGGGGCGCGCCACCAGGCGCCCGTCGTGGCGCAGGAAGCGGTGGTCAGCGGTCTGCACGCTGTAGCGCTGGTCCTGGAAGGCCAGCGTGATGAGCGAGTCGACGCCCCAGGGCACGTCGCGGTCCACGGCGATCTCGTCCGCCGGCCGCGCGCTCAGGTGCGCGTAGCGCTTGCGGGTCAGGCTGTAGATGTTGACCTGCGGGTGCATGGCGATGTGCACGCTCCACTTTTCAGCCGGCGACACGGTCTGCGCGAAGCACGACAGGCGGTCCTCGGTGCCGCCGAAGTAGCGCCGGTGCACCTCGGATTGCAGGGACCAGCGGCCGTCGTCGTGCGCCACGATGAGAAAGCGGCAGTCGGGGCCGGGCACCTCGCGCTCGCAGGTCACATTGCCGTCCTTGTCCGCCGCCAGGTAGCGGCCCAGGTGGCTGCGCAGGCACACGGCCGCGCTGCCCGCCTCGTCGGGCGGCTGCTCCAGCGTCCAGATCTGCTTCTTCTTCAGGCTGCTGGCCGACGCGTTCACCTTGAACCCGAACGCCTCGGCCGTCAGGTACTTGTTGCCGCAGTTGATGAGGCCGAACTGGATCTGCACGGCCTCAGCAGTGCCGTTGGCGGTCATGGTGGCGGCGAGCGGGAGGGCCCCGGCGCGGCCCGGGAGGTCGGTGGCGGGTCCCCGCGGCGGCGCCCTGCTCCTTTGTTCGAGACCGCGGTCCGGCGCGCACCCTCCGCAGCGCTCCACAAAGCCGGCCCGCCCCGCGCGGGCCCCTTTCTAGGCGCGGTGACGTCAGCGTCGCGAGGCCCCGCCCCCGCCCCGCCCCGGGGCTCGGCGGGGGAGGGGGCTCAGGGAGCGCGCTGCGCGGGGACCCAAGGGGCGCGGGTGGCGGCTGGGCTCTCAGCGTGCCCCCGGTTCTGCACGGCCGCCCTCTGAAGCGCCCCCAGCTCGCGCCCCCCAGTGCCAGGGTCCCACCCGCGCAGCGCCGCAGCCTGAGGACCCACCCGGAGCTCGGGACCGGTTGGAGTTCTCCCCGTTCTAAGCCTAGCCGGGAGGAAGGGTTTGAGGTTGTGACAGAGACCGCAGAGACCACAGAACGTACCAGTACTGGGTGGGGGCGGACCGGTGGCTGCTGGGAGGAGGTGGCCTTAGAAGCAGAGCTTTAAAGGAGGGAGGGCGCACTCACCCCGCGGGCGCAGGGGCAGGTGAGCCAAAGAAAGGTGGGGCGGGACAGGAGCTGGGGGAAGGGCCCACAGACCCCAACTCACCCAACTCAGGCCTTGTAAGACACTTCCCTGCAGGCCACCCAGACCCTGCCCAAGGACCAAGCACTCAGCCATGCTGGCCCAAAATAGTCTTCAAGGTAGTGACAGAGACAAGTGACTGCTGTTCCCATTCTGGGGATGCAGAAGTCTCAGGGTTCTGGTCTTCCAGGCGGTGGGGTGGGCTGGTCAGAGGTGGGACCACTCCTGGCCCCACAGTCTGAAGGGCGTGGGCGGGCTGGGGGCTCCAGGACCAGTGTGCCCTTCAATGTATACCCCCAGGCTCCCACTTTCTAGGTGGCTGAACTGGTGGAAGCCCTCCTCCTTCAGGACCCCGACTCCTCTGTACCATTCTCCCTCGAGGGGGACACTCCCTGCAGGCGTTCACCCCCACCCCCGCCACGTCCTCCCCCTTCTAGGAACACTTCCCTTTTCTAAGGCCAGGACTTTTGCTGGGACATTCCCCACATGCCAAGCAAGCTCGTGGAATGCCAGCATGACCACAAGCTGCCCACAAGGTCTCGGGGCCAAAGGCATAGAGCCCTGAACTGGCTCCCCAACTGGTTGGTCTGGGCTGTGTCTTCCCCCAGGCAAGCCCCTCCAGGGATTTTTTTTTTTTTTTTTTTTTTTTTAAATCTTCCAGGGCAAGATGGTGTCACCTTCTCACGGTTGTGGCTCAAATGTGTTTCCTGGCAGGGCCTAGAACCCCAGGCAGGCAGTGGCCATATCCTCCTGCCCCACAAAACCTATTCCTCAAGAGCTGGAACATCAAAAATTTCTCATTTTGAGGTTATCTCTTAGGCTTGAAACCCAGGATCTCCCTGGCTCTGTGACTTCAGGCAAGTTGTGTAATCTCTCTGAGCTTCCATTGTTGTAGAAGAGATACAAATCCCCCATCTCAGGAGGGTCTCAGTGTCCCTGGGGGCATGGAGCTCAGACACTGTCCCTGTCCATCCTCAGGAGCCATTCCAGTCCCCTGGAAGCCGTGCATCTAATTGGAAAGACCCCAGACCTCTGGCCAACCTCCTCCAAGGCTCAAAGGAAAGGCGGGTGAATAGTTGTAGGCGTTTCCAGAAGGCTGTGTGGTGCCCAGCTTGGTGCTGGCAGGGGCTCTGGAGGATGCTGAGACTCGCCTATTGGGATCAGGGCTGGGTGGCCCCTCCCTCCGGTCTGCAGTTCCCTGCCCCTGCTCTGACCCAAAGGCCCCTCCTACAACTCGACAGCCTGGAGGCCAGGAAGGGTTCCTGCCCCTCGGTCAGATCAGAGGTGGGGGAGGGTCCAGTCCTTCCCAGGTGATGCTTTGTTGGGTAGAAAGACTGGCAAGTTCCGAGTCCAGATGGGTTTGGCAGCAGTCTGGGTTCAAATGCACATCTCTGGCTCTCTGCTTTGCCCTCTCTGAAAGGGTCATGGTGACAGCACCTGCCCCAGCAGAAATGCCGAGTAGGACAGTAGAAGCTAAAGTTGGTGGCTCATCAGGCACCTAGGAGACAGTGCCTGGCATGTGGTCAGAGCGCAGCAAACATCGCTGTTTTATTGTTCACTAACAACATGGACAGGAGGATCCTGGGGACACAGACGGATCTTCTCTGGCCCCCAGAGTCCCCAGGAATCCCCAGGACCCTAGTCCTGCGGTGAAGCGAAGGCAGAGTCGTGGGAGGCCTTTAGGATCCATCAGAACTCAGAGCCTTGTGCCTATTTGTTGGATAAATTAAAATTGAATGTTGCAAAGGGCAGAGGTGGGAGGAGGAGGAAGAGGAAGGACCCCCGGGGCCTGCCCACAGGACAAGGACAGTCCCAGTGAACAAAATCGAGCCTGCAGGTTGCTGGGGTCCCTGGGGTCAGTATAGGAAGCACTGAGGTGAATTTCGATGGATGTGGAACTAAATTACTAGTATTTAAGTTGCTTTTTTTTTTTTTCCTGAATAGACGATAGGTTCCATGACTCAAATAATCAAAAACTTAAAGTGGACCTTGTCCTCATCGGCAGTTAGATTTGTCACTTATGTGTCCCTGTCTTTACACAAAGGCGAGCCACTGCCTTTGTATTCTTCTCTCCATTATTTGCTATTCTTCTATCACTTGATGTATCTTTTTATTCTTTTTTTTAAGACACCCACCATGGGACTCGAACTCATGACCCAGGGATCAAGAGGCGCGTGCTCTCCAGACTGAGCCAACCAGCCGCCTCTTACTCGGTTATCTTAACGCCATTTGGGCTTCAGTACAAAAGCGGCTTCCTTGTTCTTCTTCCCTGTTCTAGAACATTCCACAGCACTGTGGGCTGTGTTTGTTTACCTGGCGCCGTATGGATGGACATTTGGATTGTTGCGGTGGATGCCTTGCTTTGGCCAGGTCCCCCTCCCAACAATGCAGTCCTCAACCACACACCAGCATGTTTTTGTGCATCTCCTTGCCCGACCATGCCCTGTGTACCGTGTAAGGAAATTAAGGCTGTCCTGTCTTGCCTTGAATGCCTCTGGTAATGGGGAGCTCACTCCATCCTCTGTCCAGTGCCAATGCGGGTGATATGTATATGCCGTGCCACTAGCTTGCCTGGAGATTTGGGAGTGAGGAAGCCCTGGCCCACGGAAGCTGCCAGGAGCGAGGGTGTCCTATGGAGTGGGCAAACGACCACATGTCTGGATCTCATGACCATAGAGTCTTGGATGGGGTAAGAGGGAAGCCTCTCTCTCTTTTTTTTTTTTTAATAAGTAATCTCAACCCCCAACGTGAGGCTTGAACTCACCACCTTGAGATTGAGAGTCGCATGCCTCTGTGACGGAGCCAGCTAGGCACCCGGAAGCTTCTTGGCTTTAAAAGATATTTATTATTATAATCAATTATTAGGGAAGCCAATACAGGCACAAAATCTCAGGCAAGTTGAGCAAAAGAGCATTTCAAAAGTCGCCTGCCACTCTGCCCCCATGTCGTGTGCCCTCCACTGGCCTTCTCCCGGCCCATATTTTGGTTACACTGGGCACCTCTGTGTCCAGCACAGTTACACGGTGCTGTCGGCAGACCCTGCCTCAGGTCCCGCTGGGGAAGGACAGAAACACGGTCACTGTGTCCCCGGGCCCCACGGGAGCCCAGGTGCCACCTGAGCTGCCCTGGAAGGAGGGCATGGCGGGAACCAGACCTGAGTAGCTCCTGGGCAGGCCACCTTGTGGCATGTGCCTGATCGGGGGAGGAAAATGAGGCCACTGGGAAGGGCTGCTCTGATGGCCCCAAACCCAGATCCCCAGGTGAGGATCTTGACCCACGGAGACCCAGACCCCTTCTCCCCAAGCCGAACAGCCTCGGGGGGGATCCCTGAGCCCACCCCTGATGAGCAGGGGTTCCTGAGACGAGATCCCAAGGTGCACCTGGCACAGAAGTCAAGGAGTAGACCCTGGCGTCCCTCGCGTCCTGGCTCTGACACATACTTGCCATGGGACCTTCAGTCAATTACTTCCCTCTGGTGCCTCGGTTTCCCTGCCTGTCAGACGGGAGTAATGACACCCGCAGAGTTTCTCAGAAAAATGCCGAGGGAGACGTAATCTCAGCACAACATCCTATTAGAAACAGCAACCAAATGTCTTCACCTTCCCTCCCGAAAGTCCTGCACTTGAAACGGCAGGAACGCCTGGAGTTTGCCTTCCAATATTCCAGACAGGGTGGCGGACACATAGGGCTCCCTACATGATCGTCTCTACTTTAATAACTGTTTGTGGACATTTCCATAATAAAAGGCTTTGGAAAAACCTACCAAGAATAAAAATAAAAAATAAAATACCCAGCCCCCCCTCCAAGAAAATGTTGTGTGTTGCGGCGGGGGGAATAGATGGAATGTGATTTCTGCGCCGGCGGGGAGAGCACAGGCGGGTGCGCTATGCTTCAGTGTTTTTTACGTACGTGTTGTTTTTCATGACAATAATAAAACTGGGAGACATTGTAAAGCCCTCTTTTTGCCTGTGCCATAGCTCTGTGTGAGAGGGCTGCCCTCCTGGTGTTGCGACCACTACCCACCAGACCGACCTCTCTATGATGATTCGGAAATGTGTTAAGCAGACAGAGGTGGAGAGGTGATGGATGGATGGATGGATGGATGGATGGACGGATGGTTGGATAGATGGATGGTAGGTTGATGGATGATGAATGGATGGATGGATGGATGGATGGATAGACAGATAGTAGGTTGATAGATACATGGATAGATAAGTGGAAACATGGATGGATGGATGGATGGATAGATAGATGGATAGATCGATGGTAGGTTGATAGATGATGAATGGATGGATGGATGGACTATAGGTTGATAGATAGATGGATAAGTGGATGGATGGATGGATGGATGGATGGATGGATAGATGGATGGTAGGTTGATAGATGATGGATGGTGGGTGGTTGGGTGGATAGATAGATGGATAGATGATAGGTAGGGGAAAGAAGATGGACAGATAGGTAGGTAGATGTTGGATGGATGAATAAATAGATTGATAGATGATAGATGGGAAGATAGATGGTTGGAGGGATAGATGATAGGGGGTAGATGGATGGTGGATGGACATAGATTGATAAATGATAGGTAGATAGAAAGATGGATGATAGATGGATAGATAGGTAGAGAAACAGATGCATAGGTAGATAGATAGTAGGTTGATAGATGATAGATAGATGGATAGAAGATAGTGATAGATATTGGATACGGAAATGCCTAGCTTTATTTCTGAGGGCCTTGTTTACATATTTGTCTTGGCTTCAGCTTCTTTCTCTGCATCTCGCTTCCATCCCTTGGTGACCCTTCCCAAGGAGCGCCCCCTCCCAGTCACCAGGGCTGTCTATACCACCTCTTTACACTAGGGCATGTGGGGAGTCATGAAATTCCTACGGGGCTGACGCTCCCAGCTCGGTCTGCGGTAATGACTGCCTGGACCGGTCGTGGGCTCACCTCTACCCCTTCCTGAGCTGAGCCGGGCTATCCAGCGCCTCCTACACCCCAGGGCCCCAGGGGTCCTCAAGGCAGGAATCTTCCCCAGCCTGAGGGCTGGGTGCTAGCTTGACTGGCTCCTGGGGACCCTCTCACTGGGCTCTGCCCTTGTGGGGCACAGGGTCTGTCTGGTTGGGGAGGCAGGCATTCATTCTCATAAAAGCTTCAGGCATTGTGCTGAGAACTTTTTCTGCTTTAACCTTCTGATGAGCTGGGAGTCTTCCCTGTTTCCCAGATGAGATGAAGGGACACACCCCACAGAAGGCAGATGGGTGGTTGCAGGGGGATGGGGAGGGACTGCCTGATGGGTGCAGGGTTCCTTCTGGGGTGAGAGAAATGCTCTGGAGTTAGGGACAGGTGCTGGTGCATGTAGTTAATGTTATAGAAGTATATACTCTTTTTTTAAAAAGATTTTATTTATTTATTTGACAGAGATCACAAGTAGGCAGAGAGGCAGGCAGAGAGAAAGGGAGAAGCAGGCTCCCCGCTGAGCAGAGAGCCCGATGTGGGACTTGATCCCAGGACCCTGAGATCATGACCTGAGCTGAAGGCAGAGGTTTTTAACCCACTGAGCCACCCAGGTGCCCCAGAAGTATATACTTTTTAAATTTTTTTTTTAAATTTATTTGACAGAGAGAGCCACCACAGCAGGGGGAGCAGCAGGCAGAGGGAGAGGGAGAAGCAGACTCCCCACTGAGCAGGGAGCCTGATGTGGGACTCGATCCCAGGACTCTGAGATCACAACCTGAGCCGAAGCTGGACGCTTAACCGACTGAACAACCCGGGCGCCCTAGAAGTATATACTTCAAAATAGTAAGTTGTATGTTATGTAAATTTTACCCCAATTTTAAAAATCCATCACAACCAAAAAAGAAAAAAAAGAACACAATCAAATCACGCCGCTAGGTGTGATAATATGAGGACCCAAACTCCTGAGTACTCCCTCCCAGGGGGCTGCTCCCCCTCTTGCCTTGAGCAGGGGTCACATCCCTTCCTCCCAGGCAGCTACAGCCTCCCCAGCCTCCCAGCCCCCAGCCTCCTCACACCTCTCTCCTAGGGCTCCCCCTTCACACCCAGCTTGGCAGCCTCACACCACACCCAGTGAGACCCTGGAGACCTCACATGCCACTCCCAACCCCTCCCCCACCCAAAGCTTCTCTTTGACTATCACCCAGAGACCAGGGCTTGGGGCTCCGCTGGCTCATCACACCCGCTTGAAGCTTTGGTTCGTCGTCTGCAAAACGGCAGGGCATGAGGCTGTCCTGGGAGCTCTGAGCCAGCATCCTCAGAGCTGCGTGATGGGTACTGGGCTTCCCGTCCCTCAGAAGGAGGGGAGTGTGGCCCGGGCAGTGAGGGGCCAGAAGCGCTGTCCACGTCACAGATGCCCAGATGTCCCCGGCTCAGCCCTCCATAAATGACCTGCCTGGAGGCCGGAGCCTGTGAATGGCTTCCGTTGTTCTGCTGTGGAAGGGGGCCCCTCGAGGCAGCCTGGTACGGCCTGCGTCCCTCCAGAGCGCCCTGCAAGGGGGAGGGAGCGTCCCTCCAGGGCAGGACTCCAGGACCCCTGTGCCATCCAAGGCCACAGGCTGCCCCCCAGCACTGTGGGGACAGAGCCAAGGCAGGCACAAGGAGGCCATCGCCCCCTCACCCTGTCCCGGCAAACACCCCTGCGAGTCTCTGGCTGTTGTGCCTTCCGGTTACAAACAGGGCCACCGAAGCCTGGACAGAACGAAAAGGCCCTAGTCCAGCTTTAAGGAAGGATGTGCCGTTTTCGGGGTGCCAGGATGCCGCACCTGCCAGGTGGGCAGATGCTGGTCTGGCCCTGAGGCTCAGGCGTGTTTTGCAGAGTGAGGCTGCAGCGGCAGGTTCCTGGCAAGAGCCTGGCTAATTAAGAGGGCATTAGCACCCTGGGCAGAGCCCCGCTCCTGCCAAGACATCCTTGCCAGGAGTGGGCCTGGATTCCTTGGCCGCGGAGAGGCCCCTGGCTGGTGGCGAGCTGTGGTCTCCTAGCATGGGCCACCACCCCACCCCTGTCCCGAAGGACCTGCGCCCCTTAGGACTCCCCCAACCCGTGCTACAAAACCTCAGTGGGACAGGCCCGTCTCTGGCCTCGGCTCCTTCTACCAAACGGGGTGGCCATCCACTGCTGCCAGGGCCTGAACACAGCCCATCCGGGTCAGCTGCAAGGAACAAAGCATCTGTCTTCCCTGGTTCAGCGAGGCCCGAGCGCTGTTCTGATCAACTCCTGATGCTCAGGGGAGCGGGCGGACAAGGGTAACAAGCGTGTCTCCCTAGTACAGCTGCCCCGGGCATCCACCAGGATAGCCCAAGTGGCTTCTGAGAAGGCAAGTGTGATGGGGCCCTTCTCCCAAACCTCTCCCATGGCTCCCCAGGGCCCAGGGCCCAGCGCCCAGCACGTCAGGGTCCCTGATGGTCTGGCCTCTGTGCCCCCATCCTGCTTCCCTTCCCGGTCCCTCTCCACTCACTCACACCCTCCCCACAGGGCTCCAGCGGCTCCGCCATTGCCTACTTTACCCTGCCCCGCGCAACGTGGGTCTGAACCGTGTGCGCCCACTTACATGTGGATTTGCTAAGTGTATTTTCCCTTCCTCGTGATTTTTTTTTAAGATTTTATTTATTTATTTATTTATTTATTTGACAGAGAGAGGGAGGCCTGGGTGGCTCCGTAGGTTGAGCAGCTGCCTTCGACTGAGGTCATGATCTCAGGGTCCTGGCATTGAGACCCGCCTTGGGCTCTCTGCTCAGCGGGGAGCCTGTTTCTCCCTCGACCTCTGCTCCTCCCCCTGCTTGCGCTTTCTCTCTCTCTCTCAAATGAATAAATAAAATCTTCTTTTTATAGATTTTATTTATTCATTTAAGAGAGAGAGAGAATGAGAGAAAGCATGAAAGGAGAGAGGTCAGTGGGAGAGGTCAACTCCCTGGTGAGTAGGGAGCCTAAGGTGGGACTCGATCCCGGAACTGCAGGATCATGGCCTGAGCCAAAGGAAGTTGCTTAGCCAACTGAGCCACCCAGGTACCGAAATAAATAAAATCTTAAAAAAAAAAAAAAAAAGAGGGGTGCCTGGGTGGCTCAGTGGGTTAAAGCCTCTGCCTTCGGCTCAGGTCGTGATCCCAGGGTCCTGGGATCGACCCCTGCATCGGGCTCTCTGCTCAGCAGGGAGCCTGCTTCCCTTCCTCTCTCTCTGCCTGCCTCTCTGCCTACCTGTGATCTCTGTCTGTCAAAGAAATAAATAAAATCTTAAAAAAAAAAAAAAAGAAAAAGAGAAGATAGAAAAAAAAAGAAAACCCAGACTTAGCTCGCCAAACAACGAAGCCATTAGTTAATGGCAAGAAACAAGAAGTCCCAAAGAGGGGAGTTTCCAGGGTTGGTTAATTCTGATAATAGCTGGGAAAGGACCCTGGAACTTCCCCCACTCCTCTGCTATTCTTATTGAGTCAGCTTTGCCATCAGGCTGAGCCCCTCAGAGTAAAAAAATGGCTGCCAGGGCTCCAAACATCACATCATCTTCCTAACATTATCTAGGATTTTGACAACTGATGAACCTCTTCTCGGCATCATGATTTAAACACAGAAGGCAAAATACATACTATTACAAAGGAAATCAATTATATTAAAGTTGTCAACATATTGTTTAAATGTGATAGGCTAATATGTGTGCTTCTTAATGATACACTTAATAATAATATCTCATGGTGGATTCAAGAACTACCATGACTTGAATCTAAATGGTATTCTGAAATTTCCACAGGAAGAGTAACATGCGCTAAAGCCATCAGTGACACTGTTGGTGACCAAGGCCTAGGCCCTGGGTGGGTTTGTTGCTCACTTACATAAAGGAGGGAAATGCTAAACTCAGTTAGTGACGATCAACACGTGATTATTTCCCACCCAGGTTCACAGACTCCAGACTCCCCGGTTCCAGCAGCTCTTTGCAGAGGGCTATCTTTGCACATCGAAGAAATACTGGGGCTTCTGGCTGGTTGAGTTGTTAGAGCACATGACTCTCCATCTCAGGGTCATGAGTTCAATCACCAGGTTGGGCAGGGAGCGTACTTAAAAAGAGAGAGAGAGAGAGAGAGAGAGAGAAACACTTTCCCAACCCCTCTAGCACATCTTTCCTGAATTCTCTTGGCCAAGTTGCAAAATGTGCCCCTCTCTAAAACCAACCCCCAAAGAATGACCTTGTGATCCAGCAATTCCTCCCTGGGTCTGTACCCAGTGAATTGAAAGCGGAGACACTGTTTTTGTGGGGCCATATTCACAGCAACGTGACTCCCACTGGCCAAAAGGTGGGAGCGACCCAAGGGTCTGTCGATGGATGATGGACAAACAGAATGCGGTCCATCCATAAATGGAATATTACTCACCCGTCAAAAAGAAAGCACACAACACGGACGAGCCCCAAGGACGCTGTGTGAAGTAGGCTAGACAATAAAGGACAAATACGAATTTGAATGGAATAGGAATGAGGTCTCTGGAGGAGTCTCATTCACAGGGACGGGAGCTGAATGGCGGCCATACCTGACTTCGTGACTTACCGTGTTACCCAGTAAACGAGACAGTGCCCTTCTGGGAGGAGACAGAAACACACACCACTGGAGTGAAAAAAGGAGCCCAAAGACACAGAGGTCAGTGCACAGACAGCCTCCGAGTGGGACCATGTTTTGTAAAAAGGAGGCAATGCTGCCGACCCCACAGGGTGGTGGGGGAATGTTCTGGAAAAGGGGTTGCATTGTCTGGAGTCAGCAGAGGAGTAGAAGTTGAGGGGCCAGCTGAGGTTAGATCTGGGGTGCAGAGGAAGGGAGACAGAATTGCAGAGGCCAGACCTGCAGGCCTGTGCTCACGGGGTTTATCCTGAGAGTGCTGGGGAGCCATGGGAGGGCTGAGCGGGAGTGTGCGCTGCTCCCGTTGTCACCTGTAGGAAGATGGTGAGGCGAAGCCAGCCTGGGGCCGAGGCTGGGGAAAGAAATGCAGCCCGCAGGAGGAGACTCTCCACACCTGGGGTAGAGACCCCAATTCTGAGGGCCTCAAGGGCCAGCCAAGCAAAACCCAGAGGATGTGCCCAGAAAGCAGTTTCTGTTTTGGGGACAGAACTGACACCATGAGCAGGGCTGGCAGTGGCGAGCGAGAGCAGGGCCACATAGGCCCCCGGGGACCTCAAGCCTCCTCGAGTCATGACCAGTGGTAATATTGCACAGCTTCCCTCCTCCAGACCCAGCCTCCAAAACAGAGCGGGACCCCTCTGTCCCTTCCTCTCCCGCTGTCCCAGGCTTCCCACACCCCAGGCGGGAAGATGGAGGTGGGAAGGGTCCGCAGAGTTCCCTTTCCTCCCCTTAGCTCCCCCAGCCTGGCGGAGGCTTGTGGGGGGCAGAGGGCAGCAGGGTCCCCAGCCCAGCTAGTCGTGGGGTTATTGGTAAAACCAACACAAGGCAAAATCCCAATAGAGGAGTGTCTTTGAGGCCACTGTCCCAGGGCGCTGCAGGCTCTGACCACACAGTGGTTTTGGGGATGGTGGGGGAGATTCTCTGCACGTCTGTGCCACTCTGGAACCCACCTGAGGGCGCCTGTGGGATTCCGAGAGACAACTCCTCCTCCCCACCATCCACAGTGCCATCAGCCCTGCTTGGAGGGTCCCTGTCCAGCCCCAGCAGCGCCACTTCGGGGACAGTGCTCTTCAGAGAGGTGCACTGACTTGCCTGGGGAGGCCCAGCGAGTCAGGACCGGGCCCCAAACCCGGGTTCCGCAAGCAGCTCTCACTCTCTTGCTCCCAGGGCCTCAGTTTCCCCTCTGTGGCTGGGTGGGTGAGGCTGCCAGGCTCCCCTCCTGCTCCACAAATGAGTTTCCTGGTGCCGCCAAAACAAAGTACCTCAAGCCGCATAGCTCAAAACAACAGGACTTTCCTTAGGGTTCTGGAGGCCAGAAGCCAGAAATCGGGCTTGCTTGGGAGGCCCTGGGAGAGGATCCTCCTCACTTAGGCCAGCCTCTGGTGGCCCCAGGCAGCCCTGGGCTTGTGGCCGCGTGCCTCCATCTCTTCCCTGTCCTCTCATGGTCTCCATCCTCACATCCTGCTCTACACGAATCCCCCTCTCCTTTCCCCTACAAAGACACCACGTCCATGGGATTTAGGGCTGCCGACAATCCAGCACCTCGTGCGAGAGCCGTAGCTGGTGACATCTGCGAAGACTTTATTTCCAAGTGCAGAACCTCACGTTCTGAGGTTCCAGGTGGTTACAAATTTGGAGGTGGGGGGGGCAGCCACAGTTCAACCCCATATAGTCCGGATGGGGGCCTTGCCCGGCTCAGGCCCTCCTTCCCCTCTGCAGCCCCTGGGACCCCAGGCATTGTTTCTGTCATTTGTGGGCTCTCCAGGGCAAGGACCCTGCTGTGGTCCCTTGTCCCATCCAGGGTCTGAATTGGTAAGTTCCCCGTGAATACGCCATCACACAGATGCCTCTTGCTGTGCGACACCATTTACCTAAGTTCAAAAACAACCCAAGCTAGTCTGGGGTGACAGAAGCAAGTGACCTCTAGGGAGGTGCTGATGGGGCAGGGGCTCCAGGGGACCTGGGGGGCTTGAAACTTTCCATACCAGCCACTGGTGTAACTTGAAGTGTTCTAGCTGCCACATTAAAAAAGAAAAATCAGTGAAATCAATGTTTAGTGATATACTTTATTTAACCCATTAATGTGCCTCAAATATGATCATTTCAACATATAACGCATATAAAAATTGTTGAGAAATTTTAGGTTCCTTCCACCCCTGAACAAAGCCATCCAGCTCACCTCCCCCTCAGCCCAAGTGCTCCCCACCACAGGGGCCATCCTGGGCCTCACTGGCCGAAGTCCTGGTCCACACCTTCGTATCAACGCACACGGAGTCTGAGTGGTAAAGGTCTGTGTACTTCAGGTACTGGAAGCCTCAATTAAAAAAAAAAAAAAAAAAAAGATGGGGCGCCTGGGTGGCTCAATGGGTTAGGCCTCTGCCTTCGGCTCAGGTCATGGTCCCCTGGGATCGAGCCCCGCATCGGGCTCTCTGCTCCGCAGGAAGCCTGCCTCCACCTTTCTCTCTGCCTGCCTCTCTGCCTGCTTGTGATCTCCGTCTGTCAAATAAATAAATAAGTAAATCTTTAAAAAAAAAAAAAAAAAGAAAAGAAAAGAAAGAAAGAAAACAAAAAAACCCTAACTAAAACTAAAAGAAAACATTATCCTTGAGTGATTGGGTCCTGGGGCCAAGGCAGGGCCTCAGCACCTCCCTTTCTCGAAGGCGCAGGGTGATGGGGACCAGAAACCCACAGGCTGGTGGGGGAAGTGGGGGCAGCCCCAGGGAAGCAGCCTGCTCCGGACTGGCCGCAAACAGGAGGCCAGGATTCCATCCGTCTGGTCTGCGGGACTTGGTTGGCCCTTATCTCCCGTCGCAGAAGGCAGCCTATTGTCTGGGGAGGAAGCTAAGAGGATAGGAGGCCGTCTGCCCAGTCTGCCTCTCCCCCAGGGCGCCCCCTTCCCCACCCTGCCCTTTCCAGCCCTCCCCAGCAGCCTAACCCCTGGTCCTGGAAGCATTCTGCTCCCCCCGCCCCCATCAACTCTCCCAGCAGTTGTGCTGGGGAGTGGGGCGTGGGATAGGGTATCTTGTTAAATCGAAAGGAAGTGCGTTGGTATAAATGCATACTTGGCACAAGTTCTCAAGATAAAGCAGGAAACAGAGAAGACCCCTTCCTTTTCTCTTTGTCCCCTTCTCTTTTCCTTTCCCTTCTGGAACAACTGAGTCGTAAAGCCATTCGCTGGGGCCAGCAGCTGGGGCAGAGCAAAGTGGACACCCACACTGTGGCTCTGAGCAGGGGTGGAGGTCCAGAGGCCGGCAGGTGGAGAGGGCTTCCCTGGGGGATGCGCAGGAATGGGGGCTCAGTGGAGGGGGAGAGCATCTCCAGGCAGGGGAGGTGGAAGGCATCCAAGCCCATGTGGGGTGAGATCCAGTGGAGGCCTGGTGGCTGAGCCAGGGAGAAAAACCTCTGCAGGGTGGTGGAAACAGGGGTGCATCAGGGGACTGAGACAATAAACAGAAACATTAGGATAATGGCAGCCAGGTTCTCACTGGCAGAGAAGGTGAGCTATAAATACAGGAGAACAGGGCCACTGACTGGTTGGGGGACAGGTGAAGGGAAGCCCTGGCCACTGAGGACACAGGTGAAACACACGTGGAGATATGCCACATGCATCAAGCTTGACCCCAGGAGTCCTGGCCAGTGTCCCCCAAACCTGCCCACCCTCTCCCAGAGCTTCAGAAGCGCCATCCACAGGCACGTGGGTGGCTCAGTCCATTGAGCTGGTGACTTTTGGTTTGGCCTAGGTCATGATCTCCGGGGTCGAGCCCTGCCTCCAGCTCTGTGCTCAGCAGGGAGTCTGCTTATGGATTCTCTCTCTCTCTGCCCCCACTGAACAGGTTCACCCTGCTCTAAGGATGCTCTGTGGACTTTGGCCCCTTCACAGGGTCTTCATGGTACCCAAAGATGCTCCATGTCTAGCCTCTACTGTGTGCCGGGCGCCGGGCAGGTCTCATCTAATCCTCACAGCTGTTATTATCCCATTTCAGAGGTGAGTTCAGAGGTGAGTAAAGTTCAAGGAGGCCAAACTTGCCTGGGAGGGCGAGGTGGGAACAAAGTCTGTCCAGGCTCTCTAAATACCACTGCCAAGTTTTCTTATTGAAATCCCCTTCTCCGGGGCACCTGGGTGGCTCAGTGGGTTAAAGCCTCTGCCTTCGGCTCAGGTCATGATCTCAGGGTCCTGGGGTAGAGCCCTGCATCGGGCTCTCTGCTCGGCTGGGAGTCTGCTTCCCTTCCCCTCTCTCTGCCCGCCTCTCTGCCTGCTTGTGATCTCTGTCTGTCAAATAAATAAATAAAATCTTAAAAAAAAAAAAAAAAGAGAGAAAAGAAAAAAGAAATCCCCTCCTCCAACCCCCAGACAACTTGCCTGGGGATACCTTTCTCTCAGCCTGACCACCCCTTCCTGCTTTAGCTTATGGTCTCTGGTGTATTTGGGGAGAAACTGGAGGAGGGTGAAGCACGGATGATTACACTACCCACATCTCTTCCTTTTCCCACTCCTCATTATTAGTAATGGGCTACCTTTGACGGCTGTGTGACTTAGGGCAGATTACCTACCCTCTCTGAATCTCAGCTTGCTCATCCGTACGAGCTTCATAATCAAGTAACTAATAATGAAATGAGTCCACCCATCACCCACCGCCAGCACTACGGGCAGGAAGGGGAAGTGGATGGAGGAGTTTGGGGGTGGAGGGGACTTGTGAGTCAGTTCCACGAAGGTAATAGAGCACCAGGGCCGGGGTCTAGGTAGAGAGACACGGACGGAGACCCCAAGGCCCAAGTGCATGCATTTGGAGCTCATAACAACCACGATCGCAGCTCCTATTACAACCCCCACGTCGGAGTCCGTGACTCAGCCGCGCCTCCGGGTCGGCGGAGCTCGCAGCCAGGGAGTGGGTCTCCAGCTTCGGCGGAGTCTGAGCGCCCCGAGGCGGGGTGGGTCTCCGCTTTGTGCAGCTGACCGGCCGTGGCCTCCCGGAAATGGACCAATCCGAGGAGAGCGCAGCTCTGGAAAGCCAATAGCATGCTTGTAGGCGGGGAGAGGGTGTGGGCGCCGCGCAGAGGGGGACTGGGGGCCTGGGAGCCTGGAATCAAGTCGCGGGGGATGGGATGGGATCCGAGTGATCCGGGTTCCCAACTACTCCCAACTGTAGGCTCGGCTGGGAAGGGGGCGACCCCTGCTCCGCGGTACTTCCCTCAGTCCCCCACCGCGTCCCGGGCCGGGCCGGGCGGGCTCCCCGACCCCCCAAACCCTCTTCCTGCCGTCTGAGACCGCCGAGAGCGCCCCAGGAGGCTAGGGGGACGTGGAGGCTCCTGGCGGGAGGCCGGACTCGCTTCCTGCAGGGCGTGGTTTCTGAGATCTCCAACCCGACGCACCTTCCCCAAAGTCGCCCCTTCCAGCCCGCATCCCTCTGCTGCAGCGCTGCTTCCCGCCTCCCCGGCCGGCCGGCCCCATTGCAGTCCTCAGACAGCCTGGAGGGGTTTCTTAACAGGCAGTCCTCTTCCCAACCACGGGGCTCTCCGGGCGCTCCTGCCCAGCATCCATCCCTTCCCTCCTTTGGACTGGGTTTCTTCCACAGTTAACTCTTCCCCTCAATTGTGAGCCTGGGGTACAGCCCTGTTCCTCCTCCCCACACCCCACTCCTCCCTACCCCACCCCTCCACCCAGACAACGATCTGTGCTCCAGGGATGGGCATGTGACTGAAATTGTCCAATGAGGAGCGATCTCGGGGCTCTTGCTTAACCTGCTGGCTCAGAGCCTTGCTGTCTACCCCAGGTCAGTGTGGGCTGTGAGTGTGCCACCTTAACTTGTAGCAGGCATTTGGTCACCTTGTAGACAGAGCTGGCCTGTGGAAAAGACAATGCTAAGAGAGTCTCAGAGAAATTGAGCCAGAACCCTGATCATACCGTACCTGAAGTCTCATTATCCCTAGACAGTTACAGAAGCCAAAATTCATTGTTTCAGGCAAGATTCAGTGGTGGTGTCCATTTCTTGCAACGTGAAGATATTCATTGACAATGTTGATTCCATTCTCACATCAATCCTAGGAAAATGGGTGGGTAAATACAGAATTTACGACCTGTTTTCACTTTTGCACTCATGGCAGACATTACCAGTCAACTGCCAAACAATTTCCTGCTGAATCCACAAAGTCTCAGACTCTCCCATTAGCTTTAAAAAAAAAAAAAAATTATTTATTTGACAGAGAGAGAGAGAAACACGGCTGGGGAGAGGGGGAGTCATGGGGGAGAGTGTGGCAGAAGCAGCAGGGAGAAGCAATGTCCTTGGTCAGTGGGGAGCCCGATGCAGGGCTCTATCCCAGAACCCTGGGATCAGGACCCAAGCAGAAGGCAGAGACTCTCAACAAACTAAGCCACCCAAGCGCCTGACTCTCCCATTATCTTAAGATACCAGACCTTGTTTCCCAGCTCCTGAGCACCAGGAGCATATCGGGTCTCCCCCCACTGGCTCAGTCCATTTGAATTGGATGGCATTCGGTGGAATCAAGGGCAAAGAGGATCCCCAAATTCTCAAATCTGGGGTCCTCTGCAGAACAACAGGCAGAGGTAGCCACAGTCATCCCCCGCACCTTGCCCTTTGGCCAACTGGAAACATAGATGCCCTGAGAGGGGTGGAGATGAGATGAAGTGGGGATCCTGGGTCCATCTGGGAGGTAATATTGGTCTTGGAAGGTGGAGACTGTCGGAGGAGCCAGAAGATGTGGTCTGAGCCCCTTGGCTAAGGAGGCTGAGGCCAGAACGGGTCAGAAGAATTCCCACCCCTGCCATGGGTCACGGCCAAGCATCCACATCTCCAGTGTCAGGAAAAGTCATCCAAAACCTAGAAATAGGGCCCAGAGCAGGACTGCCTTGTATAACAAGTGCATCTACAGGTGATTTAACTCTCTAGGAAACTTCTTCTTCTTTTTTTTTTTTTTTAAAGATTTTATTTATTTGACAGAGAGAGAGACACAGTGAGAGAGGGAGCACAAGCAGGGGGAGTGGGAGAGGGAGGGAGAAGCAGGCCTCTAGCCAAGCTGGGAGCCCAATGCGGAGCTCGATCCCAGGACCCCGGGATCATGACCTGAGACAAAGGCAAAGGCCTAACAACTGAGCCACCCAGGCGCCCCTTTAGGAAACTTCTGTTTGCCTTGCTATTTGCTTTCTTTTAAGGGTTCAGTTATAGGTTAACCTGTGGATTTGTGTCTGATAGAAAAGATAGCAACAAAAGTTGCTGGGTTGTTGTTATTTTTAAGATTTTATTTATTTGAGGGGCACCTGGGTGGCTCAGTGGGCTAAAGCCTCTGCCTTCGGCTCAGGTCATGATCTCAGGGTCCTGGGATCGAGCCCCACATCAGCTCTCTGCTCCACAGGGAGCCTGCTTCCTCCTCTCTCTGCCTGCCTCTCTGCCTACTTGTGATCTCTGTATGTCAAATAAAGAAATAAAATCTTAGGGGCGCCTGGGTGGCTCAGTGGGTTAAGCCGCTGCCTTCGGCTCAGGTCATGATCTCAGGGTCCTGGGATCGAGTCCCGCGTCGGGCTCTCTGCTCAGCGGGGAGCCTGCTTCCCTCTCTCCCTCTCCGCCTGCCTCTTTGTCTACTTGTGATCTCTCTCTGTCAAATAAATAAATAAAATCTTAAAAAAAAAAAAAAAAAAGAAATAAAATCTTAAAAAAAAAAAGAAATAAAATCTTTTAAAAAAAGAAAGATTTTATTTATTTGAGAGAGAAAGTACAAGCAGGGGGAGAGCAAGAGGGAGAAGAAGACTGTCAGCTGAGCAGGGATCCCAGAGTGGGGCTCAATCCCAGGACATGACCTGAGCTGAAGGCAGATGCTTAACGGACTGAGCCACCCAGGGGCTCCTCCTATGCTGTACTTTTCATCTCTGGGACTTACTTTTTTTTTTGTGGGGGTGGACTTACTTATTTTATGACTCTAAGTTTATATCTCTTAATCCCCTTCGCCTATTTCATCCACTCCCCACCCCCCCACCACCTCCCTTCTGGTAATCACCAGTTTGTTCTCTGTACTTAAGAGTCTACTTGTTTTCTCGTTTGTTCCTGTGTTTGTTTTCTAAATTCCACATGTCAGTGAAATTATATGCTATTCATCTTTCAAAGGTTACTCTTGATTGCCTCAAAGGACATTAGTCAGGTTTTGTTTTTTATTGAATTAGGAATCTTATCCCAGTATTTTTTTTTTAAGATTTTATTTATTTACTTGACAGAGAGAGATCACAAGTAGATGGAGAGGCAGGCAGAGAGAGAGAGAGAGAGAGGGAAGCAGGCTCCCTGCTGAGCAGAGAGCCCGACGCGGGGCTCGATCCCAGGGACCTGAGATCATGACCTGAGCCGAAGGCAGCGGCTTAACCCACTGAGCCACCAGGCGCCCCTTATCCCAGTATTTTTAAAATAAATATATTTTTTAAATTCATTTGAGAGCAAGGGGGGAGGGGCAGAGGGAGAAGCAAGGAGAGGGATATGCAGAGCTCGATCCCAGGGCCTTAAGATCATGACCTGAGCTGAAGGTAGATGCTTAACCCACTGAGCCACCCAGGTGCCCCTCATCCCAGCATTTTTTTTTTCATCCCAGCACTTTTTTTTATTATTTTTTAAAAAGATTTTATTTATTTATTTGTCAGAGAGAGAGAGTACACACAAGCAGGCAGAGAGGCAGGCAGAAAGAGAGGAGGAAGCAGGCTCCCTGCCAAGCAAGGAGCCCAATGCGGGACTCGATCCCAGGACCCCAGGATCATGACCTGAGCTGAAGGCAGCGGCTTAACCCACTGAGCCACCCAGGTGTCCCTCATCCCAGCATTTTTAAATGAATTGTATCAATGCCAGTTTCTTAGGGGGGGTAGGAGAAAGCGAAAAATACAGTTCCTCAAATGTTCTTTGCATCAATTTACTATCTTAGTGCTCCCTCATTAATTAATAAGTTGAATTACATCTTTGACAAATGCTCCTTGTCTAACTGTGTAAGTCGTGAGTTTAGCTTTTCTTTAAAGATTTTATTTTATTTTATTTTAAGATTTTATGTATTTATTTGACAGAGCAAGAGGAGCACAAGCAAAGGGAGCAGGAGGCAGAGGGAGAGGGAGAAGCAGGCCCCCAGCTGAAAAGGGAGCCTGATGCAGGCTCCAGCCTGGGACTCCAGGATCATGATCTGAGCCGAAGGCAGACACTCAGCAGATTGAGCCACGCAGGTCCCCTGACAATTTTTTTTTTAAATTTTTTAATGTAATCTCCACCACCGCATGGGATTCAAACTCCCGACCCCAAGATCAAGAGTCCCATGCTCTACTGACTGAACGAGCCACATGTCCCGACCTTAGCTTTTTGGAAATGATCCTTTTGACACCTTATCTCCCAGCCCAGGGCCCTTCCTTCCCCGACCTGCATCAGGTCTGGGCTGGAAGGGGGTCAAGAACTGGGTCTCCCTGAATATTCACCGCCACCCCCACCCCGACCTGCCACTGCTCCCAGGTCAGAGTCACGGTCCAGCCCATTCTAACCCATGTGACTTGGAGGTCTAGCTGCCATTAGCTGGGAGGTTCAGGCTGAGGCCCCAGTTTCTTCTCAGGAGCCCTGGGGAGCTATGGATCATGTTATGTTGGGAGAAAACAGGCAGGCCCATTGTATACCCAGGGCCCAGCACAGCCCATGGTGGCCTCCATATTTGTCAGTGTCCCTGAAACCACTCTGGGACAAAGTGTGGCCACTCCCAAGCTGGGCAAGGCCAGGGCATCACAGCCCCACACACTTGCCAGATGCCATCCTCTTGCCCACCTGAGTGACCCACTCCACTTGTTGGAACCTATTCTACTTCCCAGCTTTTAAAAATTTCATTTATTTATTTGACAGACTGAGATCACAAGTAGGCTGAGAGGCAGGCAGGGGGTTGCGGGGTGGAAGCAGTCTCCCTGCTGAGCAGAGAGCCAGATGCGGGCTTGATCTTAGGCGGCTAGGATCATGACCTGAGCAGAAGGTAGAGGCTTTAACTCACTGAGTCACCCAGGTGCCCCAACTCCCCAGCTTTTAGAATCCCCTCCCCCCTCCCCTCAAAATTCTACCCACTTTTAAAGCCTGGCTTAACCCTCCCTGCCCTGAGAAGCACCCCACCCAGTTCTCTCTCCTCTAACCCAGCCAGGACATGGTCTGCAGGCCCCTGCTCTAGACCCCATCTCAGAGGGATGCTGGGGTCCCTAGGCCTCGGGCTAGGACGGAGAAGGCTAGTTCAGTTGTAATTTGACCACAGAAATATGTAATGACCGGCGGTTATTAAACCTATATTGACTCATATTTGAACGCATTTTTTTGCTTTTTTGTACAAAGGGCTTCTAAATAGGTTTGAGGCAAAGACTTCCGGAGGAGCCCCTACTCCAGGACCGGCTCAGCCCCGCCCAGCTCGGCGAAGCAGGCGCGTCTCTCGCGCCACCTGGCGGCCGTCAGGAGCTCCGCAGCCCCATCCGGAGGTAGAGACCGTGCAGGGTCCCTGAGGACTGCGGAGTCTTGGGTGGGGTTTCCTCCTCTCTCGCGCCTAGGAGGAAGCAGGCTGTATCTTTTGTCTTGGTAGTCGTGGACAGCTTCTCTAAGGAGGCATGTTGGAGCTGGGACATGCAGACAGTTATTAATTCGCATTCTCAGGCCAGCTGCTCCTGGTTGCAAGAGCCTGAGTGTGGTCTTGCCGTGAATTAGGGGAATTACATAAGCAGCGCGCCGCTTGCCGCTAACTCCAGCAAGGCTCATTCTTGGGGTCCTTATACCCATTTTATTCATTGGAAAACTGAGGCTCGGTTCTTAGCATATTGGTCCCGGTGCTCTGGTCCACTCAAACCTGTTCCAGCCTGGGTGTGTATGGGGGCGTTGCGCGCGCGCACACACACAGACACACATGCCCAATGTGCCACCAGGAAATTTATTATTATCCTTGCAGGCCTGTTTATTGAACAATTAGCTTTGTTTAGAGGAAGGGGGTTAGTTCCCAAGAGAGCTTGACCCGGCTGAGTCAGCAGGGAGTTCAGACCGGGCCACCTCTGTCCACCCAACTCCTTTCCAAAGGCCTGGGTCCCGGAACTACCAACAACCAGCCCCCAAGCCACGCCAGTTCCTTTCAGTCGGCCCCACTGACAGCCAAGCCCAGGCTCAGGGATGGAGGTGCCAGAGGGTGCTCCCTCCTTCTTCTCTAAATCCTCAGGCTACATCCCACCACCAACCCGGCCTGGGGATGGGGCCTTAGGTAGCCTGGAGCCAGTGGGCCGGTGTGCTTCGTGGAACACCCCACCGCCAGAGCTTGGGGGTGGGGCCTCCGCGCGGGCAACGCCCCTCCCCAGCCCCTTTGGAGCATCCCTCACACCCGCCCCCAGCTCCCGGGAATTCTGCTGAGTCACTTGGCTTCCGCGGCAGACCCAGAGGGAAAGTAAGTGTCATTCGATTCCCTATAGGCAGCGCTCCAGCGCTCACCTGGAAGACCCGGCTCAAGTCTTTTTGAAGGCTTCATCGTGGCCAACGAGGCCAACCCTACCTCGTCCCTTCCCGTTCTCCCCCACCCACCCTACTGGCCACGCAGACTCCTGCCTCAGGGCCTTTGCACAAGCTTGGGCCCTCGGACTGGCACGCTCCTCCCTGGGCACCTGTAGCCTGCACATCCTTCCCACGGTCACTGCCAAAGTCTTTGGTCCAGCGGGTTTGTGTCAGAGGAGAGCAAGAGGGCAGTTGCCAGCCTGACCCGCAGATCCTTGAGTGAGCAGTTAGATTGGAAAAGATGCAGACTGCTAATGGGGAGCGCCACGTGCTGCATGGTGCAAGGGAACAGGTGTGCACGACCGTGCAACTGTGTGTGAGGCTGCCCGTGCGCAGCGTAGGCACAGGCGCGCTGAGCTTGCATCCTGAGAATTCCCTGCCAGACCGGATGCCGGTCTTGCAGCCATTGTCTCCCGGCCCCAAACCCACCCATCACCGCGAGGCTCCGGCTGGGGGCTGCAAACTACGCTTCCCAGAATCCCTGGTCGCCCCCGGAATTCCTGCTAGGTTCGGCCAATAGGAGACGCCGGGACTCTTAACCTTTTGGGTGCCGGGGACCTTGCGGTGGTCTTTAGCATTTGAGGGTAACAACATAGGGACCCCTGTCAGAATCATGCTTTTAAAAAAACGTTGAAGGCTTTAAGTTGGTTTTATTGCATCCCGCCTTTTTAAAATTGTGGTAAAACAGCATAACATAACATTTCCCATCTTGAACAATTTTAACTGGAGTTTAGTCAGAAATACTCCGTTGTGAAACAGCACTCCAAAACCTTCTCTCTTTGCAAATCTGAAACTCTCTACCCTTTAAACTTTCCTTTCCCCTAAACCCCATGGTAATCACCCTTACACTTTCTGTTTCCCAGTTTGACTTTACCTGTGCGATCATATGGTATGGGTCCTTTCGCTGACGGCTTATTCCCTCAGCATTATGTCCTCAAGGTCCATCCATGTCCTAACATGGGTCAGAATCCCCTTCTCTTTAAAAGTAGAATTATGGGGTGTCTGGGTGGCTCAGTGGGTTAAAGCCTCTGCCTTCGGCTCAGGTCATGATGTCAGGGTCCTGGGATGGGGCCCTACATCAGGCTCTCTGCTCAGCAGGGAACCTGCTTCCCATCCTCTCTCTCTGCCTGCCTCTCTGCCTACTTGTGATCTCTGTCAAATAAATAAATAAAATCTTTAAAAAAAATTTAAAAGTAGAATTATATCTCATTGTGGGTTAAGCCTCTGACTTTGGCTCAGGTCATGATCTCAGGGTCCTGGGGTGGAGCCCTGCCTCTGACTCTCTGCTTAGCAGGGATCCTGCTTCCCCCCTTTTCTCTCTGCCTGCTGCTCTGCCTACTTGCCATCTCTCTTTCTATCAAATGAATAAATAAAATCTAAAAAAAAAAGTCTCCACTCAGCCTCTACCATTCGGGGTTCCACCAGCCCCCTGATATCAGGAGTCCATCCCAGTAGAATACCACCCCTGCCACCCGGCCACAGAAGGCAGCCGCACAGGGATGAGGCTGCTGCCTCACCAATATGTTTCTCAAAGGTGTGCAGGTTACCATGATAAGTCACTTCCGTTAGCCTCTTTCTCCCACTTATCCCGTGAAAGTTCTGGCCTGTCTGCCTCCTGAATGTAGGCCACGGATGGGTTGGTTGAAACTTCAGTCTATAGACCTGGCGAATTGTCGGCGTCTGCAAGAGGGTCCCTTCAGATGAGGATGTTACGGGGTCTTCAGCAGGGAAGGTTCGATTCCTCAGCCAGCCCCAGAGGCTGCCGCACCCAGATGCTCAGGGTCAAGTGCATTCAGCTAGAGTGCAGACTCAGGGTGCCCAGCCCCCCAGTGCCACTGTGTGCATCAGGGAAGGGGTGCCTGTGTACCCTCTATACCCCAGATTTCTCATCTAAAAAGGAGGAGAGAGGGGCGCCTGCGTGGCTCAGGGGGTTAAGCCTCTGCCTTCAGCTCGGGTCATGATCCCAGAGTCCTGGGATCAAGCCCCGCATCGGGCTCTCTGCTCAGTGGGGAGCCTGCTTCCCCCTCTCTCTCTGCCTGCCTCTCTGCCTACTTGTGATCTCTGTCTGTCAAATAAATAAATAAAATCATTTTAAAAAATAAAAACAAAAATAAAAATAAAAATAAAAAGGAGGAGAGAAATGTCTCCCCCAGTAGGGTAGCTGGGAAACTGCAACCAGACCTCTTGGTGGGAGGGTGATGGCTAGGTCCTGGGGCAGCTAAGGGGGCTCCTCCTGCTTGAGGCTTTCCCACGGCCTCCTCTTGTGCAGCAAGGCCTGGGGTGAGAAAGAGCCTGAGGAGGTGAGGGACGGTTGAAAAGGAGGTGCTATGAAGGGCTACCTATTGTGGGCCGGGTCCCCCAGGGGGAGAATCCAGTCATTCCCTAACGTTTGGAATGCGGACACACAGAGCCGCTAGCCAGGGAGAATGTCCCCGCTAGAGGGCACCCAAGAGGCATGTCTTCCAGCCAGTCCTGCCTCAGCCCTGCCCCTCCTTCCTCACTCTCAAGGGCTCCCCCCTCACTGGAGTTGCTTCACAGTCCCTACCCTGGGCTCTGTTGCCCCCGGCCACACAATCTCAATGTCCCTTGCTCACACTCTCCCCAGACCCTTCCCCTCTCAGCCAGGTCACCTTGGCCTAGTCATGTAACCTTGCTGCCTTTGGGGGAGGGGGGGGGTCTCCAACCCCCAGGAGGATCATGGGAGGCTTTCAGCAGAGAGCCCAGATGCAGTGCCCGCATATGGGAGTTCAAAAATAGTGGCAGGAAAAGCAGGCTACCGTCCTTTTGCTTTCTCTTTTCTCTTCCCTCTCCTTTCCTGGATGCCCTTTCTTAACCCCTCTTCCCTTCCTCCCTGCACCCTCCTCCCTTCCTTCCTGCTGCCCTGGGTTGCCCACAGCCCTCCGGGGCTCTCTGGACTCTGTGTCCCCAACAGGGCTGACCAACCGGCTGGCACCCCCCCATACCTGTGTGTCCTCACCACCCACAGAGGCTTCCTGATGATCCGGCCACCTGGAATCTGAGGCCAGGTGACCTGCCGGCCTGTGTCCTGCTGGGACTCTGGCCCTGAGCCTCACCCAGAGTGACCCTGGCCCCGGGGACAGGACAGTCAGGACAGGATGGGACAGGCAAGGCATGGGGTTGGCTGGCCCCATTTGTCAGAAACACAAGCCTTCCCAGCCAGGCCATGCTAGGCCATTGGCCTAATGGAGCTGTGGGCTGAAGACCTTCCCACCCTGGCCCCCCAACCTAGCAAGTCCTCCCTTCTCCCAGGGGCGGCTCAGGAAAAGGGGAGCCCCATACAGACCGCCTTGACGAGCACCTACAGCATACGTAGGGCTCATACTCAGCACTTGGCATACATCACTGCATATAATTCTCAATAAACCTTCCCCAAAGGGATTACTGATGGCCCCATTGTACAGATGAAGAAACGGAGGGTCGAAGAAGGTGACCACCGTGTCGAATTCCCAGCCATTGTGCGCCCCCCCGCTTTCATTGTGAAAAGTGTGCAATATTTCAAATAGGTAGAAAAGGACAGAGAGGAAGATAATGTACTCCCAGACCTAGTCATCATCTTACCGCATTTCCTTCAGCTTTGTTTTCTGAAAGGAATAGAGGAGACCAAAATCAGTGGGCATGTCCCCTTCCATGGGTCTCCTGCGTCCCCTCCCACCTCCACACCGAAGCTGTAACACTGACTCCCTCCCAAGTCCCTATGACCTGTGTACCTTTGTAGACAACCCTAAACAACCCATGGGAGTGTCCTGTGTGTGCATTCTTTTTTTTTTTTTAAACAGTCTGTATTGGGGTACAATTTCCCCATAGTCGAGGTCACCAACCTTGACTGTGCAGCCCTAGGGCCACCACCCTAGATGTGGGGTTGGGGGGGGGCATCTATTGTGGGAAGGCTCCTGCCTCTGTCTCCAAGCCAAGCAGGACCTGCCCCCCACTCTGGACAGCCACCGTCCTGACCGCCCTCACCACGAGTTAGCTTTGGCTCTAAATGTAGCGCAAAGCAGACAGCAAGAGGGGTGCCCCTGAGGTTCATGTGCTCCCCGCCAGCCCGCGCAACACCAGCGAGCGCTTCCTTACTTTGCGCTGCATGCTGTCCCATACCCCCGACCGATCCCTGCTCCAGGGACGCTGTCAGGGTGGTTTCGGGCCGATGCTCTCACATTGCACAGATGGCTTCTGGCTGCCGGCTGAGATTTCCCCGGGCAGCGGCCTGGGCCTCCCCCGCAGGCGTCTCCTGGAGGCGCCGCGCGGACTCGCAGCTCCGGCATGAACGCGCCTGCCCGGGACGCCCCCTGGCCAAGCCCCCAGTCACTGGGAGCCGAGGCGTTTCGAAAGGCCCAGCCGCACCTCGGCCCCCTCCCCGGGCCCCTCGGAAAACGGGAAGTTCGGGGAGGAAGCTGCTGCGCGCAACCCGGCGACCCGCGGGCCGGATGACTAAATTTGGCTGCGCGACCTGCGGCCGCTTGCCTTTTATGGCGGCCTCGTGGGTAGCGGACGTGGCCGGGCCCGGCGGGGACTGCGGGCCGCGCCTGGGGCGGGGGGGGCCCCCCACCGCCAAGCTGGTCAGGCCCATGCCTCTCTTGAACTTAGGCGGCGGGAAACTGAGGCCTGGAGAGGGGCGGAGCCCTGCAGAGGTCACATTGTGCGGTGGGGTGGAGCCCGATGGCACCCGAAGGCCGATCCCCGGCGCAGGGCCAGGACGGGGATGACTCACCCTGGGGGGGGGGGGGTGCGGCGCTGCATTTATTGAGCACCCACTGTTTGTCTCCGCATCCGAGGCTTCTGAGCCTCAACGCAGCCCTTGCAGGCTCCCTGGGGAGGGGCGAGGGGGTTGCGGGTGGGAAGCGGCTGCGCCCCCCTCCCGGTTCCGGCTCTAACCCCGCGCGGGGCCGGCTGGGTGCTGTACTTTACATCTGCACTAACTCTGGAGACCAAAAGCCTGTCCCCCGGTTAACGGACAGGGAAACTGAGGCTGGGCGCCAAAGTAACGGGCGTCCAAGGTCACACGCTAGCCAAGGGACGAGGATGCCGGGGAGGGAGTATAATCTCTAGAGGTATTAAAATACACTCGACCGTCCCCCACGGAGTGTGACTCGTATGCATCTCCACAGAGCTGGTGACCCTCGGACACGATGGTCGTTCCTGATGTTCCCAGATGCCTAACCCTGCGCTCCTTGGACCCGCTTGGCTGTGGGCCTCAGGTTGTTCAAACGCGAAGTGGGGACAAAGTGCATGGCCTTCAGGCGGGTCGGGAGGAAGGGAGCGCGGTCGGGACGGTAGTCTGGGGGCTTCCCGGGGCAAGCGCGAGGCGGGGATTTGGGGAAACCCCGCCCCCGCCGTGAGCGGCCCCCCCCCCCCAGCCGCCACGGCAGCCCAGCCCCAGGGTGCAGGAGGACGTGGGGGGCGGCCCGGGCCAAGCTCCGTGGCCAGGCATGTGAGTCCAACGCCCCCTCCCCGGGCGCTCCCAAACCTCGCCTTTTATGGAGAGGAAGTTGGGCCAAGTGGGCCGGGCCGGCCGGGGATGGGGGAGGGCGGGGAGGGGGCCCGCGGGGAGCTCCGGCCGGTGCTGGACACGCTCTGGGAGCGCCCGGCTTATCTGTCCGCGCGAGACTCGGTCCGGGGACGAGGGAGGCGCGCAGCCGCGGCCACGTGAGCCCGAGCCGCGCGGGCCTGGTAGCGCCAGATAATAGCACCCCACCCCACCCCTCAGCGCTGGAGCCCTGGGTAGAGGCAGTGACGATGGGACCCTCCCCCCCCCCAACAGGCCAAGCCAGCCCCAGGCTGGAAGGATGGTTGGGGACCCAGGCAGTTACCTACCTGGGGTGTCCAGATGGGCCCTCCGCCCTCTGATTTGCTTAGACCTAGCCACTTACCCCCGCCCGCCCAACCTGGGAGTGTCTGGGTCTCTGTCTTGCAGCCTGATGTTTGGACCCAGATTCTGGACAGAGAATATCCTCTTTTACCCTCACCTGTCCTGTCCTCCAACCCTGGCCACTTGGCAGGATGGCGTAGATGCGCTGTGGGATTCTGAAACCTTGGTATTTCAGCCATCTGGGTGGTCCGGAGTTCCCCCTGGGACCCTGGAGCTCTGGTCTCAGGCCACTGGGCTCCATAATAGGGATGAGCACACTGAGGCCCAGAGACGGCAGGGCCCAGCGTGCTCCACAGGTTCTGCTTTTCAGTCCTGGACCATGTGAATCCCCCACCATAGGACCCCAGATGCTGGGAATGCAGGCCCAGGTGCACCCAAAGGGGCCCCCATGAGTGACCTGGGAAAGATCGTCATTCTCCTGAGTCCCCCGGAAATTCCCAGGCCTCGTAAAGAGTTTCCAAGGCCTATGGAGCTGAGTATCAGATGGCAGGGCGGCAGAGGGTGGGGACTCTGGTCCAGCTCCCCTGCAAGGCTCAGGCACCTGCAGGGTCACTCCCTCCTCTGGGTGGGGGGGGAGGCTGCCAGACTTGGCCAAGACTCCTGGCTCCGCCCTTCCTAAGCGCAGGTGATGCTGGGGTCATGTGAGGGGGTTGCTCAGAGACGGGGAGCTGGAAGGCTGGCGCCACACCCAGCACACCCTCAAGGAAAGGTGACTGTCATGATTAAGCCCAGATAATGTCTACAAGTGGCCCCAGGAGGACAGGGAGAGGCGAGGTTCCAGCCTTCGCCCTTTGCTCTCTGCCCTCCGCTCAGGCGGCCCCTGGGAATAGGCAAAAGGCAAGGTCAGGAAGCTTAGTTGGTCAGCTGATCCATGGACACCCTTCTCCTCCCTGCTCCCCCCTCAAAGCAGACCCCTTTGGGCAGGTGCCATAAAGAAGCCACCGGGTCCCCAGTTCTTCCCTGGCGACATGAATGAACATTTTCCAGCCCAGTACCTCCATTGGGCACTTTTCTTTTAAAGTGGTTTTTTTTTTGTTTTTTTTTTTAAGATTTTGTTTATTTATTTGTCAGAGAGAGCGAGAGAGGGAGAGCGAGCACAGGCAGACAGAGTGGCAGGCAGAGGCAGAGGGAGAAGCAGGCTCCCTGCCGAGCAAGGAGCCCGATGCGGGACTCGATCCCAGGACGCTGGGATCATGACCTGAGCCGAAGGCAGCTGCTTAACCAACTGAGCCACCCAGGCGTCCCTAAAGTGGTTTTTTTTGTGGGTTTTTTTTGTTGTTGTTATTTATGCAATCTCTGTACCCAATGTGGGGCTTGAACTCACAACCCCGAGATCAAGAGTCCCATTCTCTACCAGCTGAGCCAGCCAGGCCCCACGTGGCACTGTTCTAACCACTCAACACACACTCTGGGTCCATCCTCTGGCAGCCGCATGAAATTTTCACCCCTATTTTATTAAAAAAAATTTTTTTTTGAGAGGTCAATTGTATTGTATTGTATTGTATTTTTTTTAAATATTTTATTTATTTATTTGACAGAGATCACAAGTTGGGGGGGGTGGAAGCAGGCTCCCTGCTGAGCAGAGAGCCCGATGTGGGGCTCAATCCCAGGACCCTGACATCATGACCTGAGCCGGAGGCAAGGCTTAACCCATTGAGCCACCCAGGCACCCCTATATCTTATTTTAAAGATTTTAGTCATCTATTTGAGAGAGGGAGAGAGTGCGTGCGCAGTACCGGGGAGAGGGGCAAACGGAGAGGGAGAAGCAGACTCCTAACTGAGCAGGGAGCCTGATGTGGGGCTCGATCCCAGGACCCTGGGACCATGACCTGAGCCGAAGGCAGATGCTTAACTGACTGAGCCGCCCAGGTGCCCCACACCCCTATCTTAACAGAGAGATCAAGGTTCTTCCAGGTAAAGTGACTTGACCAGGATCACAGAGAAGGCAGACATGCCCCAGCTCACCAACCTTCTTCCCTCATGGGTGTGACCTTGGCCATGTCCCTTCACCCCTCTGGGCCTCACCTGGATTTGGGGAGCCCCGGACCACAGCCCCGGTCTCCTGCAGTAGCTGACAGGAGTGAGCAGGACAGGGCCTGACCCCCCAGAGGGCTGGTGCCGAGAGCATCTGGTTGTGAAGGAATAGTGGGTCGCAGCTAGGGGCTCACCTCCTCACCTCATCCTGGTGAGCAAGGCCCCGTGCAAAAGGGAGGGAGCTGTGCATACAACAGGCCGGGCTCCAACCTCCACGGTGGGCTTTGACGCCAACAGCTATAAGAGTATAATGAGGGACACCTGGGTGGCTCAGTTGGTTAAGGTTCCGACTCCTGGTTGTGGCTCAGGCAGTAATCTCGAGGTCGTGAGCATAAGCACAGAGTCTGGGTGAAATTCTCTCTCTCCCTCTGCTCCTCCCCCACTCAAATCAATAAATCTTTAAAAAAACAACAACAGTATCATGAAAGCAGCCCTGCCTACCTCTTGGGATTGCCACAGGGGCGAAAGTGAAATGTAGGGTGTCAGAAAAGTGAACAGACCCGGGGTGCCTCCGTGGCTCAGTGGGTTAAGCCTCTGCCTTCAGCTCAGGTCATGATCCCAGGGTCCTGGGATCGAGCCCTGTGTCGGGTTCTCCGCTCTGTAGGGAGCCTGCTCCCTCCCTCTCTGCCTGCCTCTCTGCCTACTTGTGATCTCTCTCTCTCTGTGTCAAATAAATAAATAAAATCTTAAAAAAAAAAAAGTGAGCAGACCCACAGGTTATCATTAGAATTACTATTATCATAATTGTTCTTGGAACCCTAGTATTTCTAGTCCCAACGTCTACTCAGCTGGGCGCAGAGAAATCTGAAATCTGAGGCTACGGACTTTGTGTCAGAGCCTTCCTGGACCCTTTCTTAGTGTGGAACTTTCTGCTGAAGCACCACACTTGGCCCTACCCCTCTCTTGCTCCTACACCCTCTATAGCTCCCATCGCCCTTTCAGGACCAAGTCCCAGCTCCCAAATGAGTTTAGGTTAGTTCTCTGAGAAGACGGGTGTCATCTGAGTCCCAGAGCTACGTTCTTGCTGTGTGGTTCTGCCCCAGGCTGTCCTCCTCTGGGCCAGACTGAGCCTGATAAGGTGAGGAAGGGACCTGGGACCAAGCTAGATGGGGAGGAAGCCCAGAGGCCTGGCAGCTGTCACTTGGAAGGCCTGGTTCAGGTTTTGGTTCCCAGGGCTTGGTCCTAGAGGCTGGCCCAGTGAACTTGTGTCTGCAGATTGCCCAGCCCTTGTGGGCTCCCGAACCCAAGCTTAACCAAGGCATGTGACTCTAGGCTCTGTCCACACCCACCTCAGTCTCCCCATCTGTACGACAGAACCCCAGTTCAAGGCCCAGTACATTCCTCACAAACGGGTAGGGACTGACAGCCCCCTCTGATCTCCTTTCCCCCAAACTGTGTCCTGGGAGGAACAGGGCATAGAGAGGCAGGCAGTGCCGCTTGGGCAACCCGTGCTTGCCCCAACCCCCTTCACTCAGTTGGGCTCTTTCTCAGCTGGGGGCCTTCTTGAACCCTACAGGGTTTCGGCTCCCAGCTAAGGTTTCTACAGACTCACTTTCCAAAGCACAGAGCACAGCAGATGTTTTCAGCTCTCCCAACTTCCCCGTCTATCAAGACCTCCCTAACTGTCTCCTATTCAAACTTCAAAGCCCAGCCAAAAAGACCCCTCCCCTGGAAAGCCTTGCCAGGCAGCCCCACGCACAGTCAGGATATCAGACACTTGTTTCCCCGGGGGACTTCTGGAGCGCGAGGCTGGAGTCTGACCCGTGAGTGTTATCAGAGGCCGGGTGAGTCAGCTACAGCACAGACTTCCTATGACACCTCTACTCCCCTCCTGCCAACATCCTCTGGAAGGTGTGAGCCCTCGGGTGGCCAGGGCCCTCCTCCCTAGGCCTATTCCTCATCAGCTTTGGCAGTCCTGGGACAACACACCCTCCTGGGACAGGATGCTCACACCCTCAAGAGACAACACATCCCTTCCTGCAGCCTCTGTCGCTTCTGTAGAGAACTGGATCGATCCTTCCTTCCTTCCTTCCTTCCTTCCTTCCTTCCTTCTGTCTGTCCGTCCACAGATGGGAGCTGAAAACTTCAATAACCATAACAACGTGCTGGGGATCCTGCTGTGACCAAAACAGATATGCTCCCTGCCTATGGAACATGGAGGGAGAACGCAAACCTATATTAACTATCAGCTGTGATGAGCATGACAAAGAAATGTGGGAGGCCTAAGAGCCCTGCCCTTGGCTAGGATCAGGGAGGACTTCCTGGAAGAGGTGACATTTACACTGAGATTTAAAGGATAAGCAGAATGTAGGGGCACCTGGGTGGCTCAGTGGATTAAGCCTCTGCCTTTGGCTCAGGCTATGATCTCAGGGGCCTGGGATCGAGCCCTGCCTCAGACTCTCTGCTCAGCGGGGATCCTGCTTCCCCCTCTCTCTCTGCCTGCCTCTCTGCCTACTTGTGATCTCTTTCTCTGTCAAATAAATAAATAAAATCTTAAAAAAAAAAGTATAAGCAGGAAGTAAAGAAGCAAATAGGGTGTGCCTGGGGAGCAGGGTCCATTATAGACAGGGAGAAGGGCAAGTGCAAAGGCCCTGAGGCAGGCAGGAGTTTGGAGCTCTGAGGACAAGAGGCCTGTGTGTCTGGCGTGTGAGATGAGGCTGGCAGGGGTGGGCCACATTCCCAAAATACTCCCCTCTTGGGAAAGTGCACACATCCTTAGTGTGTAGCTGCGTGAATTGCCCCCCACCAAATACTTACACCCAGCACCCAGACCAAGAGACATTTTCAACTCCCAGAGGCTCCTTCATGCCCTTTTCAGTCACCACTTCCCAAAGGGCAGCGACCATCCTGACTTCAGCACCATCTCCCACCCCTGTCTGTAAACTCTGTGAACACCGAATCACGTGGCATCTACTTCTGCATCTGGCTTCTTCCTTTTGACACGTTGTTTTTGAGACTGACGGTCTGGAGCCCACCGGTAGTCTATTCCCGGGCATGAAGGCGCCACAGATCGTTTGTCTGTCCTAGTTCTCATGTGCATTCGGGGCATTGATAAATACGTATTATGTGACTCTATATTATACGTGAATATGCATGAACGTTTCTGCTTATGTCTTCTGGGGGACACACAGACTCCTTTTTCTTGGATAAATACCTAGGAGTGGAAAGGCCGGGTCGTATTTTCAGGGCCTCGTGAACAGTTTCCAAGGTGGTTGTGGAAATCCCAGCCCCGTAAGCTTCTAGCGGCTGCTTGTCCCCAGCAACACTGGGGACGCCAATCCTCCTCTCGCCCACCGCGGGGATGAGGCTACATCTCAGCTGGGCTCTTTCTCAGCTGGGGGCCTTCCTGAACCCTATGGAGGTTCAAGTTACATTTTTTTATTTTTTTTTAAAGATTTTATTTATTTATTTGACAGACAGATCATAAGCAGGCAGAGAGGCAGGCAGAGAGAGAGAGAGGGAAGCAGGCTCTCCGCTGAGCAGAGTCTGATGTGGGGCTCCATCCCAGGACCCTGAGACCATGACCTGAGCTGAAGGCAGAGGCTCTAACCCACTGAGCCACCCAGGCGCCCCTTAATGTGGTTTTAATTTGCATTTCCCATTAACCGTGATGTTGAGCATGTTTTTTTTTTTTAAGGAGGCTCCACACCCAGTGTAGAGCCCAGTGTGAGGCTTGAACTCGTGACCCCAAGATCAAGACCTGAGCAGAAACCACGAGTCGGACACTTAACTAACTGAGCCACCCAGGTACCCCGAGGATCATTTTATCTTTATTGATGATTTGGAGATTTGGGTGGTCTCTCTTTCCAAGTCTTTCACTCACTCCCCTCCCCTTTCCCTTGCCCCCTCCTCACCCACATGTCATGCCAGTATTCTTTGGTGGAAAAACAATCCAGAAGGGCATGAGGGAGAAGGCAGCGGGGTCACTGGCTCTCTCTTCCCCACCATCCACCCCTCAAGGGACCTGCTCTGTGTGTGATGAGCATGGGGACCAGTGAGAGACATTGATTTTTCTTGTGAATTCACACATGTTACACACATGCTGGGGGGTGCGGAGGGGGACAGGCAGAAAGGGGCTTTTTTTTTTTTTAAGATTTTTATTTATTTATTTGACAGACAGAGATCACAAGTAGGCAGAGAGGCAGGCAGAGAGAGAGAGGAGGAAGCAGGCTCCCCGCTGAGCAGAGAGCCCGATGTGGGGCTTGATCCCAGGACCCTGGGATCATGACCTGAGCCGAAGGCAGAGGCTTTAACCCACTGAGCCACCCAGGTGCCCCCCCTTTTTTTCTTTTAATCTCAGTGTATTTTCTTTTCTTTTCTTTTTTTTTAAGATTTTTTTTTTTTTATTTACTTGACAGATCACAAGTAGGCAGAGAGGCAGGCAGAGAGAGACAGGAGGAGGAGGCAGGCTCCCCGCTGAGCAGAGAGCCCGATGTGGGACTCGATCCCAGGACCCTGAGATCATGACCTGAGCCGAAGGCAGAGGCTTTACCCACTGAGCCACCCAGGCACCCCTACTTCTGCAGTCTTGATGCCTGCTGGGTGCTGGGCACCGCGATGCACCAGCCTACAGAGAGGGGACCCCAGGGCAAGTAGGGGGGGACAAGGGGAGCCCCATTCCCTCCTGAGCCAGACGCTTTGAGGGACCTGAAGTTCACATGCTCTGAGAGGGAAACGGAATGAGGCTTCGGGCAGGACTGGGTTTGGCCAGGTGGGGAAGGCCAGGCCTGAGCATGTAGCTTCCTTCCTGGGGAGACAGGCCCCAAGTGGCCGCAGGAACTGTCCATGCAGCTAGGGCCTGCTCAGGTCCCTTTGGCCGTGGGGAGCAGCATCTCTCATCCTTCCAGACGGATCCACTTGGCCCTCCAGTGGCACACAAACTGCATACCCCCAGCCTTCCAGGCCTGGGCTCTGGCTTGCCACACGGGCTGTGTGCCTCTGGGCCAGCTCTGCCCATCTCTGGGCCTTGTTTTCTCTTTTCTTAAGGAGCTGGGTTGTGGCCAGCTTTGAGAGTCTGTGACAAGCTGCTGAAAGGCCCAGAAGGCCCACCCAGACAGTGCCGTCCACACATGGTCTTTCGGACCCTGGTGGGCTCAGAGATGCTGAGTCACTTTCCCGAGGACATCCAGTGGGCGAGCAACAGAGCAGAATCTTAGTGTGGAGCCTCAGTGTGGTTCGAAGAAGGAAAGACTGGGGTCCCCCAAAGACAGTGTGCTGAGCTCACTATTCCATGGGGCCTCCTGGAGGGGGCAGGGCGCTACTTCCTGGGGTACCCCACCTGCTCTGGGGCCCTCTTCACCCTGGCTTCGCTAAGAGGGGATTGCACGTGCCCTTCCAGCCCCGGGCGTGGTGGGTTTATCCCTGAATCTTACCAGGGCCCGGACCGACCCTGCAACTTCCTCACCACAGGTCCTGGGTCACAGCTGTGAGCACACCTGGTGCCAGCTCCCCTCCCCACTGTCATCCCCCATGCTGGGGGTCTCAGCAGTCCAGGTGACGTCCTTAGATAGCCCAAATGATTCTCTTGGGACCCCGGAAATGAGGGGAAGGAGGGCCCTGGCTGCCACCACCGACCCCCAACGGAGGTCAGTCCACTGGGGAAACCTCTTCTCTGTCCGATCCATCCAACCAAAGCCCAGGACTTCTGTCCCTTCTCTGGGTTAGACCAGGACCAACCTCATCCAATCAGGACCACATCCCCAGGGGACAGGGCAGGCCAGGGATACCCCCCCACCCCCGCGTCCCCCAGCAGTCGGCACAGGGCCAAGCAAGGGGAGCCATCAGGAAGCCCAACCGCAGAGTCGGCTCAGGTTGCTGGCCAGCCCAGCAGCAGCCGAGATTTCTGGCTGGGCAGGGGCTGGTGACGCAGCTACCGTGGCCATGACCGATCGGGTTTCCACTTGGACAGGCCCCAGGCCCCGCGGCTGGAGGAGCAGCGCCAGCCATGGAGTGCCCCGCGTGGAGCCCTGTGGAGGTGCCCCACGGCCAGGCAGGGATGCTGAGCACAGCCACAGACCCAGGTTTGGCCGTTGCCCACCAGCAGGCAGGGTGGTGGTCGCGCCACGGTGTGCGGTGAACGGCAAGACCAAGCCCCGTGGCCGCTGGTCTCAGTTTGTGAGTCTGAGAAATGGGGAGATTCCGGCTAGGCTGGCAGGGGTGAGGTGAAATTTCTGGGTCATGACTCAGGCTTAGCTCTGGTCAGAGCAGGCCCGCGGGGACTCTCGGGGACTGGGGAGGCCAGGTTTAGCCCTGAGGTGTGTGAGCCTGGCCTCTGAGTCAGTGTGCCCCGCCCGCCCGCACTTTCCAACACCCCCTTCCCCCTTCTACGTTCCCCTTTCACTTCCCCGGGGCCCTCCAGGAGGGGCACCCCTCCCTCTGTCCAACTCCTCAGGCATTCTAGGCCCCTGGAGTAGGCAGAAGAGTAGCAGGGAGAAGACCACCCAGCCAGGAAGGGGGTTGAGCCTCTGAGCAGATCTCTGGGGGCTTGGCCCCGGAGCTGGGACTGCAGACCCCATGTCACTGACCGCTCGGGGCACCCTGCGGGCCAGCTGCCCCCCTGCCTTCTTTCACAAATCAGGGACAGAGGCCTAAGGGGCACAGTGTGTGCGGTACCTCCTGGTCCTGTGATTCCCACTGGGTTTGTCTGCCCACACCCCAGGGGGTCCCGGCAGGAGGCCTTGAAGTTGCCGCTGACCCCACCAGGCTTGATCCAGCCTGTGTCACCTGGCTTCTCAGGCCCTGGTCTGCAGAATGAAAGGACCTGGTGTCCAAAGGTCACCTTGGCGTCTAGGTGGCTTTGGGCAAGTCACCAGCTGCTCCAGGCGAGTTGTGGTGATGAGTGGGCTACGAGACCCTGCCAGGGCAATTGCGGGGGAGGCTGGCCTCAGCCTCCCGTCCTGTCCCCCCCCCCCCCCCCGCCGCCTCCCTGCCCTAGTTTGCCTGGGAGGGTCCGAGGGTCCGGCTCCCTGTCAGCACTCGGGGTCTGTTTGGGTCACCTGGGGTTCTGCTCTGCGGAATGGGGACAGCAAGCCCTCCCAGAAGCTGGTCTGGGCCAAGAAGAATGGGCTCAGCTGGTGCATGTAGAAGGGGTGGGGGAACCCAGGGAACCTTGTTTTCTATTTCTGAAAATTCAATCAAGTTCAAGTAAGCAAGGCTGGGAACTTCCCAGGAGTGCCCTGGGGCACAGAAAGAGAGATGGGTAGTTTTTAAGGATTTTTTAAAACTCTCCCAAGAAGTATCAGAAAGTTCCCAGCTTCTCCAGGGTGGGGATTCCCCTTGGGGGGATAACTTTCGGTGAGCAGGGTAGCCTGGGGCCGGCTGAGGCCCTGGGAGACTCTGGCCAGAGGCCAGGCCTGGGTGGGGACTGAGGCCCTGGCTCCTGCCCAGGAGAGCACACAGGGCCCAGCCCGGCCTTCCTGCCTCCTCCGAAGGGGGGGCCCCTTCAGCTGGTTGCTTGGCTCCTGCAGTGGTGTTGGGGGGCCGCGTGGGGGGGTGTCTCTGACTGCCCTTTAAGGAGCTCCCTCCTTCCTGAGGAAACCTGCTGTTTTCTTCCGTAGGTGGCAGAGCGAGTTCTCTGTCACTCTCTCATTTAAGGTCTGTCTCCGGGATCGCACCTGCTTTCCACAGGGTGTTGCTGAAAACAGTGCCTAGTGCCGTCCCACTCTGGAAGCACCTGGCTGGTTGGTGCTGGTGTGTTGGACGGGAGAGCAGCGTGATCCCTGAGGTTTGGCTCCTGGCTGTGCCCTTGCTATGTGATCCCAGCTGGGTTGAGAGCAGAAGGAGGAAATCACAGCAGGCTTCCTGGAGGGGGCATCCCAACGAGCTGACCCGGAGGCATAGGAAAAGTTGGGCAGGGGGCACAGGAAACCCAAGCCCAGTCCCTCAGAAATCCTGAGGTCCAGAATATCCTTTTGAGAATGTCCTGGGAGCAGGGGAGGACGGCAGGGGGAAATGGTGGAACAGACGGCAGGCTTGGGGCCTCAGGAGCCATGGCTGTGTGACCATAGGCTGGTGGCTATTCTCTCTGGACCCCAGGAGATAAGCCCAGGAGATAAGGGAAGTGGGACCCAAGAACTCAAACTCTGGAACAGCCTTTGGACCCAGTCCCTGGGCATACTCCAGGGGACACTTTACCAGGGAGGGGCAGCGTGAAACTCCCCAGGACCCTGAGCCTAGTGTCCTTCGTGTTGGACTCCAGTCCTGCCTCCGTTTCCTCATCTGTAAAAAGGACGTGTGTTTGCTAGAGTGTTTCGTGCCTTCGTTCATCCGTGAGCCTTCACAGAGCACCTGCTCAGTGTGTGGCTTCTCCACCCTCCTGGAGCCAACAGTCCAGAAGCCACAGGTCAAGTTTCTGTAGAGAGGAGTCGTCCTTGAGGACTGTTAAGTGTCCCCTGCTTGGACGCCTTGCAGGGTGGGGGGAACCACATGGATAAAAAAGCCCCAGAGAGCAGGTGAAGTGCCATTGGGTGAGCCAGGCTAAGGCTCGGGGGTCCGTGTGCGGGCTGGGTGACAGCTCGGAAATCTCTCTGCAAAGTTCCCCAGCGAAGAACCTGTTCACTTCCTCTCCCAATCGTCTCCTCCCACTTCCTCCCACAGGCTCCACTTCCTCTTTTTCTCCGCCCCTCCCCCTAGGCTCGAGGCCCACCCCCCTCCCAATCCTCTGTCTTCCCAGTGTCCTTTCC
The DNA here is from genome assembly GCF_002288905.1 of Enhydra lutris kenyoni. Lineage (NCBI taxonomy): Eukaryota > Metazoa > Chordata > Mammalia > Carnivora > Mustelidae > Enhydra > Enhydra lutris. The sequence continues at coordinate 52,134,888 of NW_019154097.1, forward strand.
GAGGGCTGAGGATACCCTGGGAGACATTTGTTCATTCATCAGCACAGAGCCCCCAGGAGGGTGCGGTGGGAGGAGGTGGGTGCCGGGGCTCCCAGTCTGGAGGGGGAGGCCAAGCTGTGAAGGTCTTAAGTGGGAGGGCGGTGTAGGGTGCAGATGCCAAACGGCTCCCCCACAGAGGGGTCTTCCGAGATGGGCCTTGAGGGATGCCTAGGAGAGCTCCAGGAAATGGCTGCTGTAGGCCTAGGGCCAGTAGTGTTCCAGTCTGAGGTTATGTTGGGCTGGTGCCCCTGCCCCTTAGCCCATCCCTGCTGGAGAAGATGTGAGGTGGCAGCACCTAGGGCCTCCCGTCCCCGGCCCTGAGGCCCTAGTCCCAGCCTGCCCAGCACCCCTCCAGACTCAGGGAGCAGCTACAAGCAACCCTCACCCACAGGCAAAAAGAGGGTCGCTCCCCAGCCCCCGAATTGCAGGGCTGGCCAGATGCCCGTGACTGAGATACAAGGCCAGGGATAGGGCATTCCCCAGGAGGCAGGGAGTGGACAGGCGGGGAACATTCCCCCAAGCCTGGAGCCGAGATGGGAGAGCTGCAGGCAGCGAACCTCTTGGCAGTGATCTAGGGGTGCTGGCGTGGGGCTCTGAGCCTGAGGGTTCTGCTATGCGCTGGGGCATGGTCACCCCTCCCTGCCAGTTATGGCCTCTCCAGAGTGCCCTGCTACCAGCCACCCGTGGTGGGCAGGACCAGGCTGTACATCCATATATGGACGGAGGGGTCACTGGTTTCCACACACACAGCTTATGACGCCCTACTACGTGCGGCAAAGCCCTAGGGTGCCCAGAGACAGATCCCAGTGGTTACAGGCCTGCGCCCCTACCAAGACCACCCTTTCCGTTTTCTGTGTGAAAATTCAGCTTCCTGCCACTACCTCCAAGAAGGTGCATGGCCCTCTAGGCTGAACCAGACATCCCTCTGTGGTCCCCCGGGGCTTCTGTCAGCCACACACCAATCGTCTTTGGCCACCCATGGTCACCATCTGGGTACCAGCTCTGCCTGCCAAACTGGCCGTTCTTAGAGCAGGGAACCACCCAGAACACTCCCAGATACCCAGATCTTGCCCAATGTTTGGTGGACAGACCCAGGGCAGGAAAGGGTGACAAGGAGAGGGTCTCCTCTGACGACAGTGGGTCTTTGGCTACTGTCTGTGCCACCCCACACCCCCTCAAGCTAACTCATCTCTGGGGCATTAGGGGTCCTTGGCAGGCTCCAGATGGTCCAGCACAGAAGTTCAGCTGCAGCCGCCCATGACAGACGATGGATGGTGCGCCCCAGGTCCCAGAGCTGCGCTGAGCAGCCCTACTTGCCTTCGCCCAGCAGATGCCTGGCTCACGGGTGAAGGGCTCAGGCCGGGATCCGCTGGGTGTGACCAGGCAGCTCTTGGTGCCATGGGAACAGTTTCTCTGCTCTACAGAGCCCACCTCTGTGCGGGCCTGCAGCTGGGGAGGCTTGGAGCCCTCTTCACGGGGAACTTCTAGCCACTTGCTCCAGATGCTTGTCCTGCCTCTAAGGCCTGAGAACCCTGTTAAGTGGCCACAAGCCCCCTGACTCCCCCTCAGTACACCATACCCCTCAGCCCCAGGTGTCTGAGTAGTAATGCCCCTCACTTAGCAAGCTAAGCACCCCCAGCCGAAGGCCCCCACCCCCTGTCCCCAATCCAGGCTTTCTAGGCAGTGGAGTTATTGTGGATCAATGCTTCCCCTGCAATTGCTCCTTAAGCATGCACCCACAGAAACCGAGGACCCTCGCATCCATGCTGACCGTTGCCCACCGGGGCGCTCACTGCTCATGTGACGCAGGGGGTCCCGGGGTGGAGAACACGAGAGGGGCCAGATCAGGCATTGCCGAGAGGGGCGGCGGCCCACGGGCCCAGCACCCAAGGGCTGCCAACACCAAAACTCTCTCCCTCCTCCTCTTCCTCAATCTCGCTCTCGCTCTCTCCCAGCCCGGCTCGTTTTCTCTCTCTCTCCTTTTTTTTTTTTTTTTTTTTGCAAAAGGAGGGGAGAGGGGGTAAAAAAATGCTGCACTGTGCGGCGAGGCCGGTGAGTGAGCGGCGCGGGGCCAATCAGCGCGCGCCGTTCCGAAAGTTGCCTTTTATGGCTCGAGCGGCCGCGGCGGCGCCCTATAAAACCCGGTGGCGCGACGCGCAGCCACCGCCGAGACCGCGTCCACCCCGCGAGCACAGGCCCCTCGCCCTCGCCGCTCCGCCGCTGCCGCCGCCGGTTTACACCACCCCCAGGTAGGTTCCCGGGCCGGCCGGGGCTCGCTGTGGCCCCGCGGCACCTCCTCCGGGCGGGCGGCCGGGTGGCCTCTCGGCCTCTGGCCTCGGCCCCGGGAGAGAGCCGCCGGGGACAGGCAGCGGGGCTCGCGCTCCCCCCTCACTCAGGCCGGGACTGCGCTCGCACTGCGCGCCCACGGCGTGCTGCGATCTACGCTGAGGCGGCCGCGGGTCTTTGTCCGAGCCGGCGCCTCGCTGGCTCAGGCGGCTGGGTGGCAGGGTGGGTGGGTGGGCGCGGCGGGTCCGCCGGCCGGGTGGGGGCTGGGGCCAGGGCTGCGCGTGCGCGTGCGCGCATGGGCCGGGAGCCGCGGCCGGGGTGAGGGCGGTGCGGCCGGCCGGAAGGGGTGGGGTCGCCGCGGCGCAGGGGCGCCTGCGCGCACTTCCTCCCCGCGCCGCCGGCTCCCGCGGGCGTGGCCGCCGCGCGCCAGTCCAGCCGGCGCTTATTTGAACGAGGCGGGGGCGGAGCCAGCCCCGGGTGGGGAGGGGGCGGGGGCCTGGCTTCCTGCCGCGCGCCGCGGGGCCGCCTCCAACCAGCGTTTGCCTTTTATGGTAATAACACTGCCGGCCCGGCCGCCTTTGTTCCCAATGTGGGCGCGCGCCGGCGCCCCCTGGCGGCTCTAGGCCGCGGCGCGCCGGAAGTGGGCTGGGCGGGGGCGGCCCCACCCGACCCCCGGCTCAAGGCCCGACTCCCTCCGCAGTTCGCCATGGATGACGATATCGCTGCGCTCGTGGTCGACAACGGCTCCGGCATGTGCAAAGCCGGCTTCGCAGGCGACGACGCCCCCCGGGCCGTCTTCCCTTCCATCGTGGGGCGCCCACGGCACCAGGTAGGGCGCCGGCCTTGGCTCTGATCTGGGTGGGGGGCGTAGGTGGAGCCTCTCCTCCCGGGGAGCAGGGTCCCTCGCGGGGGAGGGCCTGGTCTTTGGCTTTCGGGGTGGCGGTCGGTGCCTCCAGGCGCGTGCTCAGGGCGCCCCGTTCCTCCCTCCGCAGGGTGTGATGGTGGGCATGGGCCAGAAGGACTCCTATGTGGGGGACGAGGCCCAGAGCAAGAGGGGCATCCTGACCCTGAAGTACCCCATCGAGCACGGTATCGTCACCAACTGGGACGACATGGAGAAGATCTGGCACCACACTTTCTACAATGAGCTGCGTGTGGCCCCCGAGGAGCACCCTGTGCTGCTGACCGAGGCCCCCCTGAACCCCAAGGCCAACCGTGAGAAGATGACCCAGGTCAGTGGCCCACTGGCCTTCCGTGGGCGGCCACCCCATCCTTTCTTACCTTTCTGTGCCACGCCCTGTCTCACGTGTTCTTTCTTCTGCCATTCTCCTAGGACTTTCTTCTCTGACCTGAGTCTCCTTTGGAACTCTGCAGGTTCTATTCGCTTTTTCCCCAGATGGATTCTTTCTTGTGTTTGCCTTTCTGATCAGGCGTTTGAGGTTATAAAATGCTATGGGTTGTAGGTACTACTAACACTGGCTGGTGTGACCAAGCCGATGAGGCTGGTGTCGAGTGGCCTTGGAGTGTGTATTCAGTAGGTGCACAATAGGTCTGAAGTGAATCCCCATCCCGGGATCCCCAGCACATTGAGCTGTGTTCCTTGCACTTTTCTGCATGTCCCTAGTCTAGCCTGACCCCCTTGTGGTGGTTTCCTGGGCATCACCTGGTTTCTTCTCTCTACAGATCATGTTCGAGACCTTCAACACCCCAGCCATGTACGTGGCCATCCAGGCTGTGCTGTCCCTGTATGCCTCTGGCCGCACCACTGGCATCGTGATGGACTCCGGAGACGGGGTCACCCACACTGTGCCCATCTACGAGGGGTACGCCCTGCCCCACGCCATCCTGCGTCTGGACCTGGCTGGCCGGGACCTGACGGACTACCTCATGAAGATCCTTACGGAGCGTGGCTACAGCTTCACCACCACTGCCGAGCGGGAAATCGTGCGTGACATCAAGGAGAAGCTGTGTTATGTGGCCCTGGACTTCGAGCAGGAGATGGCCACTGCGGCCTCCAGCTCCTCCCTGGAGAAGAGCTATGAGCTGCCCGACGGGCAGGTCATCACCATCGGCAACGAGCGGTTCCGCTGCCCAGAGGCGCTCTTCCAGCCTTCCTTCCTGGGTAAGTGAGCCCTGCCTGCCTTTCTTGCCCTTGGCCTCAGAGGGTCACCCTCATGGGCGCTCCCGGAAGCCAAGTCTGGCGTGTTTTCTCTCAGGCATGGAATCCTGCGGCATCCACGAAACTACCTTCAACTCCATCATGAAGTGTGACGTCGACATCCGCAAGGACCTCTACGCCAACACGGTGCTCTCCGGCGGGACCACCATGTACCCCGGCATTGCTGACCGGATGCAGAAGGAGATCACCGCCCTGGCACCCAGCACGATGAAGATCAAGGTGGGCACTTGGCTGGCCTGGGCCCGGCCCCCCTTGGGTTGACGGTGGGTGGGGCTCCTGTGGGCGTGCCCAGACCTCCTCCTGGGCTACGGTCCACTGGATCCCTCCTGCTAACTTGTCCCCTTCCTCCCGCAGATCATCGCCCCCCCTGAGCGCAAGTACTCCGTGTGGATCGGGGGTTCCATCCTGGCCTCGCTGTCCACCTTCCAGCAGATGTGGATCAGCAAGCAGGAGTACGATGAGTCCGGCCCCTCCATCGTCCACCGCAAATGCTTCTAGGCGGACTGTTACTTTAGTTGCGTTACACCCTTTCTTGACAAAACCTTAACCTGCGCAGAAAACGACATGAGATTGGCATGGCTTTATTTGTTTTATTTTTTTTATTATTGTTTTTGAATTTTTTCATTTTTTTCCCAGTTTTTTTTTGGCGCTTGACTCAGGATTTAAAAACTGGAACGGTGAAGGTGACAGCAGTTGGTCGGAGCGAGCATCCCCAAAGTTCTACAATGTGGCCCAGGACTTTGTACATTTTTTTTGTTTGTTTTTTTTTTTGATAGTCATTCCAAATATCGTGAGATGCATTGTTACAGGAAGTCCCTTGCCTTCCCAAAAGCCACTCCCATTTCTCTCTGAGAAGGGGCAGTCCTCGCCCGAGGCCACATGGGAGGGTGATAAAATTGCTTTTGTGTAAATTATGTAGTCCAAATTTTTTTTTAATCTTCGCCTTAATACCTATTCTTTTTGTTTTATTTTGAATGGTCTGCCATCATGGCTTCCCCCTTTTTGGTCCCCTCCAATTCAAGATTCATGAAGGCTTTTTGGTACCCTTGGGAGTGGGGTTGAGGCACGAGGCAGCCAGGGGCTTCCCTGTACACTGACAAGACCAGTTCAATAAAGTGTGCACACCTTAAAGAAAGGACATGTGGCTTCTTGGGGGTGTTGGGAAGAGGGGTGGGACAGTGGGGACCAAGCTGTCCCTACCTCAAAGGAAAGGGGGTTTGAGGTGTGTTGAATCCTGATAACTGAACAATCGTGGGGTCAGAGATGGATAGAGGGAATTAAGGGCCCTGGCCCTTGGGCTGCCTGCTACATAACCCCATTTCTCACCAAGTTCTGAGGTCAGGTGCTTTGGGAAAGGGGGAGGCCTGGGCTGTGCGGATGGGGAATCAGGTTGTCCTAGGCCCCAGACCTTCTGTCTTTGCTGTTGTCATCCTTCCTGATGGGCCTGGTGCAGACTCAGGCTCAGGGTGGAGTCCCGTCTTGACTGCCAGCTCACCTCTAGTTCCCACCCAGCCAAGGAAGGGCCTTGCGACTATTCGATGTAGGGCAGCTCCCCAGTGTTGTCCAGGGCCTGGGGTGGGGCAGACAATGGGGCTGGTTAATGGTGGTGGGGCTTCCCCACCCAGGGCCTGGGTTCTGCCTTGTGGCAGGTGGCTGCTTAATGTACTGTTGTGCACTCAGGACGTGGTTTCCAAGGATCTGTGGGGGCTGGGCTCCTTGGAGGGAGGCAGGGTCTGCCTGGTGCTGGGGGTCAGTTTCTGACTTTGTAATGCAGTGCTCCCAAGGCCGGCTTGCCTTCACTCTGCTAGAAGCTGTGACGGGGTGGGGGGTGTAGAATGGGGGAGGACAGCCATGCAGGATGCCCCTTGCTCTTGTACCCCAGAGGGAGGAAAAGGCCCAGAACCGAACCCCAAGTCCAGATTTGAGGCCTGGAGGGGGCCCGCCCCTCCCTCCATGGACCCAGGGCTCCTCCAGCTTTCTGCTGCTCCCTTCTGGGGCCCTGTGGCTCTCAGGAATCTGGTGGCCCATTGGCTCCCACCTCACAGAAGACAGCAGAGACCCTCATGTAGGCGGGATGAGCCTTAGCGTCCCACAGGCTTGAGGCAGGTTGGGAGGGACACAAGTAATGGTGCTCCATGCAAAGCGACTCTGTTGGGGTAAGGGTACTGTTCTAAGACGTTCCAAAACCAAACAGGAGCTTGTGACTGACCCCGGGGCTCTCCATGGCAGGTTTTCCTGGTTCAGTACGCAAAACACCACAGCCGGTGTGGTGTGGGCCCTGGAGCCAGTCCCATTCCCTCAGGGGCCCTGGGCTACCTCTCTGACCTCTATGTAGCTGGGCGCCCGTCCTGGAGGAGGTGGGAGAGCAGCGTGCGTGGGACTCTTCTGTCTTAGAGGCCCAGGCAGCAGGGGCTGAAACAGAAGTCCCCCCCCACCCCCCAACCTCCCCTGGGGCCAGTTCTAGCTCTGGATCCCATTCAGGGGCAGTGATAAGCCCTGGGCTCTGCTGGAAGCTTCCACCTCGAGTCACTCCTTTCACAAGCATTGGTTAAGGGCCCAGTGTATGTATGCCGGGCCGGCCTTCTCTTCCTCTTTCCTTTCTTCCCTCCCTCCTTCCTTCCTCTAGCCAACCGCTGTTTGTCCCGGGCATTGTGCCAGGAACAGGGGGAGCAGCGGAGAAGAAAGCAGATGTGCTTCCTGCCCGCATGAGGGACCCAGTGTAATGGGGGAAACAGTGTCAGGCCACCAAGCAAAAGCACAATGGCTGCTTGTGACCAGGAGGAAGAGCAGAGGCTGCGTGCGAGGGAGGTTGGGGACCACAGAGGGATGTAGGTGTCATGATGTCTGTCGGTGGGAGGGCGTTGCAGGTGCACATCTGCACTGAAACCCAGCAAATGGCACCTCCATAAAAATTGGGGGGAAAATAAATAACGAGGAAATACAGATGGATCTGTGTCTGGATCCTCGTGGTGAGGCCCCGGGGAGGTTCATGGTCACAGGGCAGTCATCTTCCTTGTGGGGAAACAGGCTCGAAGGGTAACACAGCTCAGATATGCCGGTGGCCTGGAATCACCCAAGGCACATAGGGGCTGGAACCATCCAGAAACCCCTGCCAAGTGCTGTGCTGATTCACTCAGCCATTGATCGTTCAACCTCTATCTGAATCTCACTCAACTTCTCTTTGCCCTCACGGACCTTGTGGTCCTGTCCCATAGGGGCCACTGGGCACACATGGCCATTTACATTTAAGCTGATTAAAATGAAGAGGGACGCCTGGGTGGCTCAGTTGGTTGGGCAGCTGCCTTTGGCTCAGGTCATGATCCCAGTGTCCTGGCATCGAGTCCCACATCGGGCTCCTTGCTCAGCAGGGAGCCTGCTTCTCCCTCTGCCTCTGCCTGCCATTCTGTCTGCCTGTGCTTGCTCTCTCTCCCTCTCTCTCTCTCTGACAAATAAATAAATAAAAAATCTTTAAAAAATAAAATAAAATAAAATAAAATGAAGAATTCAGGAGCGCTTGGCTGGCTCTGTGGGTAGAGCATATGACTCTCCATCTCGTGGTTCTAAGTTCAAGCCCCACACTGGGTGTAGAGATTACTTAAAAATAAAATACTACAAAAAAATGGAGAGTTTTTTTTTTACACCTGAAACTAATGGAACACTGTGTGTCAACTATACTCAATACAAAAAATACTACTAGTCTTTAATTTTTAAAGGTTTTTTTTTTTTTTAGATTTTATTTATTTACTTGACTCACAAGTAGGCAGAGAGGCAGGCAGGGTCGGGGGAAGCAGGCTTCCCGCTGAGCAGAAAGTCTGACGTGGGGCTCGATCCCAGGACCCCGAGATCATGACCTGAGCCAAAGGCAGAGGCCCAACCCACTGAGCCACCCAGGTACCCCAATAATCTTTAATTTTTAGAGCAGTTTTAGGTTCACAACAAAATTGAGAAGAAGGTACAGAGATTTCACATGTGCCCCCTGCCCCCATGTGCCCAGTCTCCCCCACCATCAGCGTCCCCCACCAGAGTGATGCATTTGTCACCACTGATGAAATCTACACCCACACATCATTGTCACCCAGAATCCATAGTTTATATTAGGGTTCTCTCCTGGTGCTTACATTATGGGTTTGGTGGTTTTTGGTGCTTTCATTTATTAATTTTTTTAAGTAGCGTCCACACTGGAGCCCAATGCCGGGCTTGAACTCACAACCCTGAGATCAAGACCTGAGCTGAAATCAGGAGTTGGACCCTTAATCGACTGAGCCACCCTGGTACCCTCGGGTTTGGTGTTTTCACTGCATGGGTTTGGACATGCACCCATCATGGTAATATCATACAGAGTAGTTTCACTGCCTAAAATCCTCTGTGCTCCAGCTGGTCATCTCTCCCCTTCCCTGACTCCCGGAAAGCACTGATTCTTTGCGTCTCTCCAGAGTTCTGCCTTCTCCAAAATGCATAGTTGGAAGCATCCCATAGGCAGCACTTTTCAGACTGGCTTCTTTCACTTAGTAACATGCACTTAAGTTTCCTCCATGTCTTTTCATGGTTTGATAGATCACTTATTTTTAGTGCTGAGTAATTTTCCACTGTCTGGGGGGGCCTGGCTGGCTCAGTCAGCGGAGCGTGAGACTCTCGATCTGGGGTTTATGGGTTTGAGCCCCATGTTGGGTGTAGAGATTGTTTAAAAATAAAATCTAAAAAAAAAAAAATTCCATTGTCTTGATGGACTGCAGTTTAACGTATCCATCCCTTACCAAAGGCCATTGTGGTTGTTTCTAAGTTTTGGCAATTATGAATAAAGCTGCAATAAACATGTGTGTGCTGGTTTCCTCTGTGAAAGTCACTTTTTAAAAATTTTTTAATTTTTTATTTATTTTTTAGAGATTTTATTTATTTGACAGACCGAGATCACAAGTAGGCAGAGAGGCAGGCAGAGAGAGAGGAGGAAGCAGGCTCCCTGATGAGCAGAGAGCCTGATGCAGGGCTAGATCCCAGGACCCTGGGATCATGACCTGAGCCGAAGGCAGAGGCTTTAACCCACTGAACCACCCAGGCGCCCCTGAAAGGCACTTTTCACCTCTACGCAGACAGCTTTAAAAGGTCATTCTGGGGGCACCTGGGGAGCTCAGTCGGTTAAGCGTCTGACTTCAGCTCAGGTCATGATCTTGAGGGTCCTGGGATCAAGCCCTGTGTGGAGCTTCACATTGGGCTCTGTGCTCAGGGGAGAGTCCACGTCTCCCTCTCCTTCTCCCCTACATCCCGACTTGTGCTCTCTCTCGCTCTTTTGCAAATAAAATCTTTAAAATAAAAGGTCATTCTCGCTGCAGGGGGAGGAGCTTAGGGAAGGTATGGCTCCTTTAAAAACTGTTCTGGTGAGATCAGGTCTCTGCAGTAGACAGTGTGGGCTCCAACCCCAGTTTTGCTTCTCATTCGGACCTGGGGGGGGGCGGGGGAGATAACAGAGATCACCACCTTCCCTGCATCCTTCCCAGCCTCCACTCCAGATATTTTGGGGAACCCACGGCTGGGAGATCAGACGTGGCTCAGGCCAGTCAGCACCGCAGAGGTGGGCTCTGGGAGCAGGAGTCACTGAGAGTGCTGTGACAAAGTGTCCCCCAAGCCTGGAAACCACCCCTGAGTGGGTCAGCACAGCGAGGTATTGGAACTGACTCCCCACCTCGGTTGCCTGGAGCCCACACTTGGCCGTTTCCAACTAAATGCTCCTCAGAACTCAGCGCCTGGGAAATGCAGGACTCCCAGTAGTTAGAGTTTGTGAATCGCTCCTGTGTCAGACCCTTAGGGGCTCAGCCCGGGTAATCATTTAGTTGACAGGGGTTTATCGAGGATCTGTTATTGTCAGGCTCTGTTCTAGTGGAGGGTGCGGTGTCTAAACGTGGCGTCTCTCCCTGATCTGTTGGGGGCCTCCAGATGTGGGGCGAAGATCGCATGGAAGCCGGCGGCATGGGCGGTGAAAGAATTCACCCGAGGCCGAACACAGGAGACAGAAGTTTATTGAATACACCGGCAAGGGAGTGGCAGGCAAGACAGCAAAGCAGAGACCATCTGCCAGGAGGCAGTGGGTGGGGGCTGTTTTTAAAGGGGGAAGGTGCAGAGGAATGGCGACGTAGGGCCTTTTCCCTTTTTTGGTAACTGTGCCCGGTTGTAAGTAGACCATTGGAGAGTTAGGGCCTGTGGATAGTTTGAGGTGGGCCATGTGTTGGGCCTGTCTGAATTCAGCCCAGGGGCTCGCTGTGGGCCCTTTCTACATGCCACCGCTCAGGCCTGTTCGCTGAACAGTGGCCTCTACCCCGGGGGACAGAAAGTAAACACCTCCACCACAATGAAAAACATACCTGATTACAGATTGTAGGGGAAAAGGAAGGAGGAATGGGCCAGGAGTTAGGACGGGAGGAGAAACATCAGCCTCGGAAACTGCTGATGCCTGCCCAGGTCATAGTTCTGCCTGAAGTTGTGTATTTAACTGCGGACTATACCACGAACTCTTTGAGGTGAGGACTGTGCCTGCCCCCAGGACGGTCCACCCACAGAAGGAGCTCATCAAAGGTCTCTTGATAGGAACAGGCTCAACCCAGTGGGGTGGGAGGTAAATGAGGCCTGGGGGAGAGTGTATGAAACCTGAAGTACTAGGTTGTACAAGTGTACCCCAAAGATTCCTGTCCGCCCAGAACCTCAGAATACGGCCTTATTTGGAAACGAGCTCTGTGCATAGGTCCCCAGTTAAGGTCGTGCGGTGTCTTTATAAGAAAGGATACATGGCCTTGGGCACGCACACACACATACACACACACAGAAAGGAAGATGGCCCTGCAAAGACAGGCAGAACTTGGGAGTAACGCCCCTGAAAGTCAAGGGCCTCCAAAGATGCTGGCCGCCACCCAGAGCTAGGGAGAAGCCAGAAGAGATGCTTCCAGCAGTTGGAGCACCGCCCAGTCGACATCTTCACTTCCTACCTACTTCGGGCCTCCACAACTGAGAGAATACATTTCTGTGGTTTAAGATCCCCCAGGTTGTGGTACTTCGTCCCATCAGCTGCAAGAAACCTATACACGCTCAGGGTCACCCCACAGTGTTCCCCACGGATTTTTCTTCGTAAATGGTTTTTACGTGCAAAGCGTTACGGGTGAGTGCACATCATTCACACGTTCATCGACCCAGCAAGCATTTATTCGGTGCCGATGACACGTCAGGGAGCATCCCCAGGTCCCGGCAATCCTGCCGCTGAGTACAGGGAGAGAACCACCAAACAACAAACAAAAGAGAAAAAAAAAAAAAAAAAGAAAAAAAGAAAAGGACACAGTAGGTCAGACAGTGCGTAGAGCTATGGAGAAAAATACAAGATAAGGGGTAAGTTTAGGGGTGGGTGTGGACGGCAGGGAGGAGGTGATGCCATTTGCCGCGGGGTGGTCCGACATGGGGTTCCTGCACACTTGCAGGCACGGAGACGTAAATGTCAAGGCCCGGAGGCAGCAAAGTGCTGCCGGCCAGGGGAGACCAGTGTGGCTGGAAAGGCGGAGGCAAGGAGCAGAGGAGGGGGAGCCCAGGTCAGAGAGGCTGCGGCGGAGGCAGCGGCGCCTGACCCCGTGCTCCCGAGCTCACCCCGCGCCCTAGCAAGGCCCCAAGACCCAGCGCCGCACCCAACATGGCGGCCGCGCACCGCACGCCGGCTGGCGAGCGGAACTGCGTACCGCAGGCGCCGGAAGTGGCGGGAGGCCCCGCCCCCTACCAGGGTCTCTGTGGAGCGGCGGACGCGCCGGCTTTGAGCATCCCTGGCGGGCCGTGGGGAGGCCCTGGGGCTGCGGCTCCGGCGGCCGCGGCCCCGCCCGCCTTCGACATGGCCAGCTCCGGAGAGGTACGGCCGGCGCCTCTCTCCGCTCTCCTTCCTGCCCCGCGGCCTTGGCTCCGCTCTGGCCTTCCCATCCCGCCCCGGTCCCCTTTGCGTCCTTTCCATCCAGCCCCCTGACCCGCTCCATCCTTCCCGTCCCGACCGCGACCCGGCCCACTGCTTCCCACCTTGACTTCGACCCCAACCCCAGTCGTGCTTGGCCCTTTCCTCCTGGAGCCTGGCGTCGGCCGGGTTTGGTCCTTCCTGACCCGACCCTTGGCCTCGGCCTCGGCCTCGCCGGTTCCTTCCCATCCTTAACCTGGCCTTGCCCCTTGCCCCTTGCCCCATCCTTGCGTCGTCCCGTCCCTCAGTCCCTCACCCTGTTGCGAATTCACAAGCTCTTTCCCTCTTGGGTTTTCCATCCCCGCAGTCGTGACCACCAGAGTTCTTCCCCGCCTCTGCGCCCCAGAGTTCCATGCTGCTGTAGGCCTCTCAAGCCATTTTCCTATGCCCCTGCACGTGGGCTCAGCCCTTGGAGCTGTGAGACGTTCATCTTCCATGTCCACTCTGCACCCCATCCTCTATCTCTGATTGCTCAGTTTCAGCCCACTTTTCTCTGCGCCTGCTTGTTGTGTGACTTGGGAGCTGATAGAGGAAAAGCTATTTTACCTGGGAGACTTTTGGCTTACCCCAGAATTCCTTTCCCCCATGCTCCACAAGTCTGGGACTGAGTCCCTGTAATGTGGTGCAAGGTATTTTATCTGCAGACCAGGGTATGTGGGATCTGGACTCTGATTAGCATCTTTTCATTTGTTGCTTCCTGCCTCTCTTTATGTGTACTTGTGGCTACCTGTGTGTCTGTTTATCATCTGGGACTTGGACCTTTGAGTGCACTGTTTTAGGGGCTTACCTGTGCTCTGGGGAACAGGAGTCAGAGGGTCAAGCGTTTTCTTCGAAACGTTTGGGGCCGAGGTTGTTGACAGTTCCTTTTCATTCAAAGTGAGTTTGGCTTAGAAGTGGCCCCTAGATTGAGGGGGAGGGTGTGGGACACACCTGCAGACTGGTGGTGGGATTGAAGGGTCAGAAAGCCACAGCTCTTAAAGGAATAGTTATGGAGTAGCCTGGCTGTGTTAGCAAATTACAAGTGTGTACTTGCGGGAGCTGGGGGCGCTGGTACCTTGTTCTTACGGGGTCCTGGCACAAAGGGGCCTCTGTTCCTTCACACATATGAGTGACCTGGCCAGTGAGGCCTCTTATTACTTGGTGGACGTCTCGTTCTACCCTGGATGTGGAGATCAAGGTCCCTTGTGCGATGTTCTATTTATTATTTATTGATATATAGCTTGCACGCCGTGAAATTCACCGTTTTGGTTTCTTTTTTTTTTTTTTTTTAAGATTTCATTTTTTTATTTGACAGAGAGAGACAGCGAGAGCAGGAACACAAGCAGGGCGCCTGGGAGAGGGAAAGCAGGCTTTCCACCGAGCAAGGAGCCCGATGCGGGGCTCAATCCCAGAACTCTGGGATCATGACCTGACCTGAAGGCACAAGCCCAACGACTGAGCCACCCAGGCGCCCCAAAATTCACACTTTTAAAGTGTGTGTGTGTGTGTGTGTGTGTGTTTAAAGTAAGCTTTATGCCCAGTGTGAGGCTTAAACTCACAACCCTGAGATCAAGAGTTGGAGGCTCCATTGAACCAGTCAGATGCCCAAAGCACTTTTAAAAAATATATTTGCAAGGTTGTGCAACTCTCCCCACTACAGGATTCCAGAATGAGGTGGTCTTACTTTGAAAGTCATTACTGGCTTTAACACATGGACACTCAGGATTACTCCCGGAGTTTCTCATAGTGCTTCAAACGATTCTGAAGCAGCAGTCTGTTGACTCATCTGGTTCAGTGCTTCTTTCTCTTGGAAATTACAAAGTGATCCCTGTTCCAGAGCCGTACTTGGCCTAGGGAGGAGATAAGCAAGCAGGCAAACCGTGACAAATGAGGCTGGAGTGGGAGTGGGGTACCTGGTACAGCAGGGGAGGGGCAGGGTGAGGGTGAGTTAAGCCTGTCTGGCTGATGCTGGGAGGGCTTCATTGTGTTTGAGCCTTTGAGCCCAAGTTCTGAAAGTAGCAGTTTTCCTGTGTGGTGGCATGTCTGGTGGAGGGAACAGCTTGTGGTAGGGCTTGGAGGCATGAGGGAGGGCGTGTTCCAGAAATTACCACCTGGAGAAGCAGAGACCTAGGAAGCGGGCAGAGTGTGGGGTGGAAACCCATACAGTTGTGCTCCTCTTTTGACTGACCTTGTATTTTATAATGCCAAATATATTATGTATAACAATTTCACATCATGAAAGTGTGCTGTGTTGTACCCACTGCCCAGTTATTTAAGAAACATTTCTTTTCCATTTAATGTTTATTCTTTTTGTTTGTTTGTTTTTTTAAGTAAGCATTATGCCAGACATGGGGCTTGAACTTAGAACCCTGACATCAAGAGTTACATGCTCCACTGCTAGCCAGCCAGATTGTCCCCCCTCGCCCCTCACTCCCCAACCAATGCCCAGTTTTCACAGTTAACACGTGACCAATCTTGTTTCATCTCTGTCTCTCCCTTTGGCTCATTTACATCATTCCAGACATCTCATCAGTTGGTTTGTGAATTCTGTGGTTTCTTTGGGTGCCTGGTGGGTAAACATCTGAGAGGGGGGATTTTTTTTGGCAGATACTGAAGTTTCAATACCTAATTTTTCCTCTATCTTTCAGTTCTTAAAAAAAAAAATTGTGAGATGTTACATTCTGAAAAGTGCATTAAACTCTTTTTAACCCTTATGCTTCAAACCACACCTATAAGTGGTCATGATCTGGTTTTAAACATATGGTTCCCAGAGGTGCCAGAGAAAGACCACCTGTCCGTCCTCATCCCTGGACTGATTTCCACAGACCACGGGGGATGCCTGAACTGGATCTTTCAGGAAGCCCCAGCAGCCCTTTTCTTGTGGTGGGAAGGGCAGTTTAGCTGCTCAAGCCCAGCCAAAGGCTACTCAGGCTACTTACCTAATTTTTTTTTTTTCAAGCCCCAGTGTGGGGCTTGAACTCACGACCCCAAGATGGAGCGTCATGTGCTCCTTATCTAACGGTTTTGAGATAGAGAGTGGGTCTGCCATAGTTCCGCCGAGGCTGAAAACACATGGTTCCGAGAGGCAGAGGGAAGCGAGGGCGGTCATCTACGGGTGTGTGTGTGTGTGTGTGTGTGTGTGTGTGGAATTGTGCCTATTCTCTGGGCTACAGGTTTTGTTTCATTCCTTCCCAGGGACCATTCCTTGTTTGCTCTTGGCTTCTGCGGAGCTTCTGGCTTTCCTGGGGAAAAGATGTGTGTGTGGACTTAGAAACCACAGGTCCTTGGCTTGGAAAGCCTGGATTCCAGGCCGAAGACTTGACTCTTACAAACCCGGCAGCCCCCTCCCAGGATCGGCCTTTGGAGACCAGGGGCAGCCAGCTGTTCCTAAGTGCCTGCATTTGGGAGCAGAGAATGTGAGGAAAATCACCTTGTGGGGTGTGCTGAGACTGGACAGAAGGGGCTGGAACTGAGTTCCTGCCCCCCCCCTTTTTTTTTCCCTAAATGTGAGCTCCATGCCCAGTGTGGGGCTTGGGGTTTGAACTCACAACCCTGAGATCAGGAGTCACACGCTCTACTGTCTTAGTCAGACAGGTGCCCCTATAACTTCTGGGTAGGTTTTAAGAGAAATTCAGTATTAGTGATGTCCTGTGAGGCTGGAGCTTCTGACAGTGTTCTGCCCCATGTTTTGTTTTTTGTTTTTTTTTTTTTTAAAGATTTTATTTATTTGACAGACAGAGATCACAAGTAGTCAGAGAGGCAGGCAGAGAGAGAGGAGGAAGCAGGCTCCCCGCTGAGCAGAGAGCCCGATGCGGGGCTCGATCCCAGGACCCTGGGATCATGACCTGAGCCGAAGGCAGAGGCTTTAACCCACTGAGCCACCCAGGCGCCCCTGCCCCATGTTCTCATTGCTCCAAGAAGGCCTTCTTAACTTTGACGAACCTGCAGATAGGGGATGAGGACATCCCCTATCTAGCCTAGCCTCAGGCTGCTCCGAGGATTCAAGCCGTCCCTCCCTCTCTCCCCAAGCCCTCTCCCTGCCTGACTCCCCCCCCCCACCCCGCCTTGTTAGCTTTGCCTGATAAGGACCCTTCTGGTTGGAACCTCTCCCCACAGATGGAGTCCCTGGGTCTGGGGTGGGATCTGGGACTCTGATCCCCACGACTGGCTCTGGGAAGCACTGAGCTAAGGAAAGTCACAAATGGTGGAGAACGGTAGCCCCAGAATAGGGCACCCCCGAGCACTTGGACTTGGGGGCAGTTGCAGACCTCAGGAGTAGCGAGACAGGACTAAAGCCACCTCAGTTGGAAAGGGGAGCAGGGAGGGCTGCCTCTTGCAGAGAAGGGAACGTGGTCAGGGCCAGCACTGTTAAACAGGGGGACGTATCTGTGGCGACCCTCTCCCAGGCCTGGGGAGGGCTTGGCAGGCCTGGAGCTCGTCAGGACCGAGTAGAGGGGTGCCGCAGTCGGAGTGCCTGGGAAACCCCTGGAGGCTGCGTGGGGGGTGCGCAGTGGCTCTCCCGCCCTGGGGTTCATGGTTGCCATGGCAGCGGCAGGGCTTTCCAGGCCTCAGAGCTTCCATCCTTGCAAATATGTGCAGAAGAAAAGTCAGGCCAGAGGAGGAGGGCTCACAGACAGAACCGCTGCAAATGGCAGGAGAAATAATCCCGTTGCCGCCTCCTGGGAGTGGTCCGACAGGCACCCCCGCAGGACGGTTTGGGGGGGCTGGACCCCTTTCAGGGCGTGCTGGGAAGATACAGGGTTCCCTCCCCACCATGGGTTTCCCCTCAAGAGCCTCCAGTTACTTGGTCCTTGATTTGGGGATTTCATGTCCCACCAACCCGGGTGGAACCCCTCCCTCTCGGTTATACGCATCAACCCGGGAGTGGCGGAAGGCCCACGTTAGAGAAGAAAACCTTTTGCAGATAGCTACCAGAACAAACTGAAATGTGGGCACATCTCGTGGGAGATACCAACACAAGTTCCTAGCCAGAAAGTGTGATAAGGTGGGGCTCCGTGGCACGCTCCCTGTTAGCTAGTACCGATCTGAAGATGGAAAAACGTCATTAGCAGGTGCTGTTTCTTCTTCATAAGGACTTGATGGTCTCATTCTTTGACTTTTCTTGCCCTTAATGCCAGCGCTGGGAAGAGCTTCCCCCGCTGCTGGCTGAGGGCTGGGTGTCCATCACAGCAACCCCAAGAGGCGAAGATACTGTTGTCACCCCCGGTTCTTACTATTTCTTTTCTTTTCTTTTTTTAAAGATTTTATTTATTTGTTTGACAGACAGGGATCACAAGTAGGCAGAGAGGCAGGCAGAGGGTGGGGGGAAGCAGGCTCCCTGTTGAGCAGAGAGCCCGATGTGGGGCTCGAGCCCAGAACCCTGGAATCATGACCTGAGCCGAAGGCAGAGGCTTTAACCCACTGAGCCACCCAGGCCCCCCCTTTCTGTTTCTTGATAGAATTCTCCCACCTAAGCGTTTTTAAGAATCCAGAGTGACACTGGGACAGCGGGAGGATAGCAGCTTTCCCAAGCCGACAGCCTTGGCCGATGGTTGTAAGTTGAGCCTGAAACACGCCAGAGTTGATAGGAGCCCTTTAGTAGGAAAAAGTCCTTAAATTTGGAAAAGAATTGAAATTTCATTTTGAATCTCCTACTTTTGAAGAGAGACCTGGTGGGCAGATCTGAAAGGGGTTTCTTTTTTTTTTTTTTTTTTTTTTTTTTTTTAAAGATTTTATTTATTTATTTGTCAGAGAGAGAGAGAGGGAGAGAGCGAGCACAGGCAGACAGAATGGCAGGCAGAGGCAGAGGGAGAAGCAGGTTCCCTGACGAGCAAGGAGCCCGATGTGGGACTCGATCCCAGGACGCTGGGATCATGACCTGAGCCGAAGGCAGCCGCTCAACCAACTGAGCCACCCAGGCGTCCCCTGAAAGGGGTTTCTGAAGTATATCCTGGCTTCTTGCTCTGCGGTTAAGATTTTTGGGAAAAGCACCTTCTTTCCCACAGACTGTGGTGAGGGCTGCTCTTGGCATTTGTCCTTGGCCAAGGAGGCCAGGCTGAAGGCCACCGTCAGGGATCCCGTGGGAATTCGGTGTTGTCCTTATTTGCAGGACACATCCAACGATGACGACGTGCCCCCTGCGGCAGCCGCCATGGCGGCGGGCTCCCACCTTCTCGGCTTCTCGGACGAGATCCTGCTGCACATCCTGAGCCACGTGCCCAGCACAGACCTGGTTCTGAATGTTCGGCGCACCTGTCGGAAACTGGCGGCCCTGTGCTTGGACAAGAGCCTCACCCACACCGTGCTGCTGCAGAAGGACTATGAGGTGAGGTGTGGTCACGGGGGTGGGGACGGCCCATGTGGCCACCCAAGGACTAGCCAGGCAGTAGGGCGCCGCGTGGCTGGTGACAAAGTGGGCGGGCCCTCAGAGTCCTGACCGGCTCAGCCTCCGAGACACCCGAGGTGACGAAAGCTAGAGGTCGAGAGGTGCTGGAAGCGGGCTGCACAGCAGTGGGGACATGGGCCCGGTGGAGGCTGTGCTGGGAGAGAGCTGGACTTCCCGGTGGATGCCCAGGAGTAGGTTCTGGAACTTACTTGGTGGTGCAGGGTGGCCCCATCTTACCCCCCAGCAGCTGTGTGTGGGCCTTCAGCTGCCTTATACTCTCCAGGCCAGGCTTCTAAGTGTCTGCTCTTGTGATGGGCAGGACAGGTGTCACCTTGTGCTTTTTCCTGGCCTGGGTAGGGTGCTGGGGTCCCCAGGGTGCAGTTTCCATCCAGGGTTGGGCCGTTTGTTTATCTTCTTTCCAGAAGCCACTGCTAGGGCTTTTTTTTTGTGGAGTTCTAAGAGTCCTCTTGTATTTTGGATCCTTTGTCGGATACCTGTATTGTGAGTATCTTCTCTTGGAGTCTGTGGCTTGCCTTTCTTTTTCTTTTTTTTAAACAGAGTCTTTTTTTTTGTTTTGTTTTTAAAGATTTTATTTATTTATTCAACACAGAGAGATCACAAGTAGGCAGAGAGGCAGGCAGAGAGAGAGGAGGAAGCAGGCTCCCCGCTGTGCAGAGAGCCCGATGCGGGGCTCGATCCCAGGACCCGGGGACCATGACCTGAGCTGAAGGCAGAGGCTTAACCCACTGAGCCAGCCAGGCACCCCTGTCTTTTGAAGAGAATAAGCATTTAAGTTGAAGTCCAATTTATTGATTTTTTTTTGTGTGTGTGTGTTCTTGTTTTTTTTTTGTAATCTGTTGAAGGAAAGTATTAAACCTGAGCTTGTGCAGATCTCCTTCTTTCTCTTGTAGAAGTGTTATAGCTTTAGCTCTTATGGTAGGCGTGTAATCCCTGATGTGTTAAGTCTCTGTGTGGTGTGAGGTAAGGATCGAGGGTTCCTTCCTTTGTATATGGCTCTTCAGTTGTTCCAGCATCACTTACGGACAAGGTTGTCCTTCCCTCAATATTGCCTTGTGAATTTTTTAATGATGTGATTATATTTTAATTCCAGTATCGCTAACATACAGTGCTATGTTAGTTTCGGATATAGATCATTTGGTTCTCAGCACGAGTGCACTCCTCAGTCCCCATCCCCTCTTCTCCACTACCCACCACCCACTTCCCCTCAGTCACCATCACTTTGTTCTCTGTAGTTAAGTCTGTTTCTTGGTTTGTCTCTCCCTCTTCTTTACCTTTGCCCTTTTGTTTCTTAAATTCTTAAATGCCCTTAATTTCTTAAATACAGTATTTATCTTTCTCTGACTTGTTGCCCCTAACATTATACTCTCGAGCTCCATGCACGTTGTTGCAAATGGCAAGATTTCATTCTTTTTTATGATTGCCTTGAAACTTTTGTGGAAAAGTCAACTGACAACATATCTTAAAGCTAACAATAAAGATCTTGACTGGAACCTGCATTTTAGGAGGCTGTGGGAGGGATTCCTTGGTGAAGCTATGCATTTGAACCCTGGGTGAGGCCCCTCCAGAGCTTGGTTCTCTCGGTGAGAGCGGGCTGTGCTCCTCTCTGCTGGGGGAGTGTGGGTGTGCCTGGAGGCTGAGCTGACTCCCCAGAGCCAAGGTCAGGCTCCCTGCCTAGGAGGGTTCTTGACTGGAGAGGGAGGGGCAGGTGCCCCCAGCACAATGTCACAGCACCATGGATCAGGACCCCTGATGTGCGTGTCCTATGCCTGCGTGGCCATGGGTGCGTGAGTCTACCTTAGAGAAGTGACCGAGATGCACGGACATCGCGTGTGCGGGTGCTCGAGGCAGGGGTGCTGTTGAAGGCCTCCTTGGCGGCAGCGGCTGGGATGTCCTGCTGTTGGCCCCTGAGTTCCCTCACTAGATGTACCATGGCTTGCCTAACCAGATCACGGCAGGTGTTTGAGGCATATTTAATGATGTGAAAATGCATCGGGTTTCCAGGGCACGATTCCACTGTGTGATTCAGGAAACCTCACGTAACATAACATTTACCATGTCCGCCATTTTTAAGTACGTGCTGCTGTATGTTGTACAGTACGTCCATTTGTGGTGATGTGCCACCATCATCAGCATTCCTAGAACTTTTCCATCACCCTGAACAGAAAGTCTGGATCCCGAGAGCAGTAACTCCCTATTCCCCGTTTCCCCAGCCCCTAGTAACCTCGGTTCTGCTTTTTGCTTGTGAATGTGCCTCTTCTGGATAATCGTGTAAGTGGGGTCACACAACATGGGATCTTTTAGGACTGGCTTCTTTCCCCTTGTGCGACATCAAGGTTCACCCCCATGGCGTGTGTCGGAGCTTCGCTTCCGTCCGTGGCTACGTAGTCTTTCCTTGTATGTGCAGACCACGTTGTGCTTACCCATCTGTCTACTGGTGGACATTAGGTTGTTTCATCTGTGATTAGTGCTGCTGTGAACATTGGGGAGCATGGAGTGAGTCCCTCTTTTTCCCATTCCCTCGGGCACACGCCTAGGAGGGGAATTGCTGGGGCCCGTGGTCACTCTGTGTCCGCTTTTTGAGGAACCACCACACTTTTCCGCACCAGCTGCACCATGTTTAGGCTCCCGCCTAGCTGGGGACTGTGGGAGGTGAGCATGTGGGAGGGGAAGGAGAGGCCAGTCCTCCCCTCCAGTGTACCTCCTCCGCTGGAGTAGTGAACCCCTATGGGGCCCCTTGGGGCTTCCCGATTGTCGCAGGGGAGGGTGTGACCCGAGGACGAAGGAGAAGGAGTCGCTTGGGTGCCCTCGGCCCCTTTCCTTCGTTGACCACCCCCCGGCCTTTCCTGGGCCTTCCCTGTAGGCGAGTGAGGACAAGGTGAAGCAGCTGGTGAAGGAGATCGGCCGGGAGATCCAGCAGCTCGACATGGCCGGCTGCTACTGGCTGTCGGGCGCCACCATCGAGCATGTGGCCCGCTGCCGCAGCCTGGTGAAGGTGAACCTCTCAGGCTGCCACCTGACCTCCCTGCGCCTCTCCAAGATGCTCTCGGCCCTGCAGCAGCTGCGCTCCCTGGCCATCGACGTGAGCCCCGGCTTCGACGCCGGCCAGCTGAGCGGTGAGTGCAAGGCCACGCTGAGCCGCGTGCGGGAGCTCAAGCAGACGCTGTACACGCCGTCCTATGGCGTCGTGCCCTGCTGCACCAGCCTGGAGAAGCTGCTGCTCTACTTCGAGATCCTGGACCGCACGCGCGAGGGTGCCGTCCTGTCGGGCCAGCTGATGGTGGGCCAGAGCAACGTGCCGCACTACCAGAACCTACGTGTCTTCTACGCGCGCCTGGCGCCCGGCTACATCAACCAGGAGGTGGTGCGGCTCTACCTGGCTGTGCTCAGCGACCGCACGCCTGAGAACCTGCACGCCTTCCTCATCTCCGTGCCTGGCAGCTTCGCCGAGAGCGGGGCCACCAAGAACCTGCTGGACTCCATGGCCCGCAACGTGGCGCTGGACGCCCTGCAGCTGCCCCGGTCCTGGCTCAACGGCTCGGCCCTGCTGCAGCACTTGAAGTTCAACAACCCCTTCTACTTCAGCTTCAGCCGCTGCGCCCTGTCCGGCGGCCACCTGATCCAGCGCGTCATCGACGGCGGGAAGGAGCTGCGCAGCCTGGCGAGCCTCAACCTCAGCGGCTGTGTCCACTGCCTGTCGCCGGACTCCCTGCTCCGCAAGGCGGAGGACGATATCGACAGCAGCATCCTGGAGACGCTGGTGGCATCCTGCCGCAACCTGCGCCACCTCAACCTCTCGGCCGCCCACCACCACAGCTCCGAGGGCCCGGGCCGCCACCTGTGCCAGCTGCTGGCCCGACTGCGCCACCTGCGCTCCCTGTCCCTGCCTGTCTGCTCCGTCGCCGACTCGGCGCCGCGGGCCGACCGCGCTCCCGCCCAGCCCGCCATGCACGCCGTGCCCCGCGGCTTCGGCAAAAAGGTGCGCATCGGCGTGCCGTCCGGCCCCGGCCCCTTCCCGGGCCAGGCGGGCCCCCAGCCATCCTCCGTGTTCTGGTCCCTGCTGAAGAGCGTGCCCTTTCTGGAGCGCCTTGAGCTGATCGGGTCCAACTTCTCCTCCGCCATGCCGCGCAACGAGCCCGCCATCCGCAACTCCCTCCCGCCCTGCAGCCGGGCGCAGAGCGTTGGGGACTCGGAGGTGGCCGCCATCGGGCAGCTGGCCTTCCTGCGGCACCTGACGCTGGCGCAGCTGCCCAGCATCCTGACGGGCTCCGGGCTGCTCAGCATCGGCCTGCAGTGCCAGCAGCTGCAGTCCCTCTCGCTGGCCAACCTGGGCATGATGGGGAAGGTGGTCTACATGTCCGCCCTGTCGGACATGCTGAGACACTGCACGCGGCTGAAGGACCTCAGGTGAGAGGGCCCCGGCAGCTCCTGGGCGGTCTGCGCGTCCCTGGGAGGTGGGAGGGGCGGTGGGGGAGCGTGGGTGGCCCAGCCTCTCATTTGGTGGATGTTCGTGCAGCTGAGCCCGTCTGCCAGGGTGGCCTCTAGTGGCTGAGTGTCTGGGTGGGGCTGACAAGGGCCTCGCAGCAGGAGAACGGTCGGGGAAGTGGTGGTGGGGCTGAGCCCAGGGAGGGCAGGTGGGAGGCAGGAAGCGGGGCCTGACCGGGTCCTCATCGTGGCGGCTATGAGTGATCGCGATCACGCTAGAAGGTGTTGCTGTGTGTGCAGTCTTTCTCCGTCCCCATGACTGCCCCATGAGGTGGCCGCTCTTGTCCCTGTGCGGCAGAGCTGGTAAGTGGGGGGGGGGGGGGCGCCTGGGGGGCCAGTCTGGGGCTTTCTGTCCGACTTTGTGATTCTTGGAGCTACGAGGCCGTGAACTGGGAGACTTGAGGCAGAAGAGATCCTTGGATTCTGGGTAGGCAGCATGTACCACAGCCTGCATGGTCTTGTGAAAACATATGTCCCAAACCACCAGCGAGGTGGTTAGGGGAGCTCGGTGAGGTGAGAGGACTTCAGCTGGCAGAGGGCGTGGGCCAATTTCCGGTTGGGAATGGTACCCCCCTCCCCACTGACCAGCACCCCACCTGGGCAGGAGGGGCTGGGATGGAGGAGCTGGAGAGAGGGGTGTCAAAGTGGGGGCCACACACGGTTGGGAGGTGATGGTGGCCTGGAGCAAGAGGCAGGCTGATTGGAGAGAGAGGGGCGGAACCCATCCAGGCTATTGTCCTAAGAGCCCAGACACGAAATGGACTCCTACTGAATGGAGCTATGGAGTGAGGGGTGCTCTCAGGAGGACCTGGCATTTAAAGGGGAGGGCTCTGTTGACTGGAGACGTGTTTGAAAATCTGGACAGAGCTGATCTTGCAAAATTGCAGTTTCCCAGAAACTACTGGACAGGTATGGCGGCAGCGGGCCCCAGCTCTAGTAGGGCTTTAGGTTGGGGAGGGAGTGACAATGGGTGTAGGTCCGTTAGCTGGTCTCTCTGTCAGGCTGGAGCTATGGGGTGGGGGTGGGGGCAGCGCCAGGGGGCCCCGAGTCGTGTCCTCATCCCCATGATGGTTATTACATGCTTTGTGCCTTTGGTGAGGGCCAGGTGCTCAGCCAGCAGCTTTCGGGCCCCGTCTGCTTTAAACCTGGTGACAGCCCTTCATCGTTCCCATGTCACAGACGAGGTGGCGGAAGCTTGAGGGAGGAGCTGAGGTTCGCCTTGCTCAGTGTGACTCTGGAGCTTGACCTTGGCCCTGGAACCATACAAAAATGGAGACAGCTGTGTCTTTGCAGACCTCCACTCTCCCCTCAGAGGGTGTCGTGAGACAGGAAATGGACCAGATTTGAGCTGGAGCTGGCAGAGCGCTTTGCTGCTCACACTGGGGAGTGTTGCAGATCTCCACTGCACACTGCGTCTGCCCTGCGTGTGTTTCCCGGTCCAAGCACAATACAGACACTGCGGCTCCCTGAGGCCCTGCGGCTCCCTGAGGCCCTGCTCATTGGGGGTGAAAGGCCAAGGGTCTGACCCCAGCCTTCCACATGGTGGAGCAGGTGTTCTGCCATGTTGGATCTGCACGGCCTGGACCTGCAGCTTGGGACCTCGGCTGGAGTTTCCACAGAGCCCCGCATTTGGGACTTTTTATTATGCTATGTCCCGCGCGTTCTAGTTACACTTGGCTTTGAGAACCGTAATGCTGAGTTTTTAGAATCCCCTGGTTTGGAAACCTGAGTCAAAGTTAACTTCCTGTGAATGTTGTTGTCCAGTGTCCATGAGACACTGGAGCCGCGTGCGCTGGGCTCTGGCTGTGCCTCCCTGGCCACTTCGGAGCTTGCCTGGAGGTCGTACAAGAGGTCATGAGATGGTTAGGGATGCTCGATGGACAGAGTTGTTGTTCCCATTGTGGGGCCTTTGGGACCCTCTGTCCTGTCTTGGGTGGGCCGGACACTCCTGGCCGCTGGCTTCCCAAGGCTTGAGGGAGTGAGGACCGCAGGCCTGCTCTTTGCATTCTGACTCTCCCCCTCCCCCGCCACGTCCCTTTTACTGCCCGCATCGAGTCTTCTGTGTTAACTCTTTCCGGCTTGGGCACCGCTCCTGCCAGGGTGGGACGGAGGAGGGGCCCTGACCGCAGTGGGCAGCCGCCACCACTGCCTGCACAGGAAGGGCCTTTCCAACTTTTTTTTTTTTTAAGATTTTACCCATTTATTTGACAGACAGAGATCACAAGTAGGCAGAGAGAGAGGAGGAAGCAGGCTCCCCGCCGAGCAGAGAGCTCGATGCGGGGCTCGATCCCAGGACCCTGGGATCATGACCTGAGCAGAAGGCAGAGGCTTAACCCACTGAGCCACCCAGGCACCCCAAGGGGCCTTTCCAACTTCTGAGGCGCCCACATCTGCCTTCTTGCCTGCGTGTCTGTGACATCAGGCATCCACACCCTCTCTTTTCACTGGTTCTTCTCTGTCCTGCTCCTTGTCCCACCTTGCTTCTTCCCGTGCTATTGCGGTCACATCACTGGCCTTTCTGGAAGAAGCGGCGGTAGGGGGGTGGCCCATAGGCCACATGTCCCTGGGAGCTGCGGACGGATCCCTGTGTTTGACAACAGAAGGCCCCACAGGCCTGCGATCCTGCTGACCGAGGGAGTCTGTGATTAGGAATTGAATGTTCCTTAATGACAGGAGCCCAAGTAGAGCATTAGAGGTCAAATTTCACCAAATTCCAAGCCAGGGTATTTTCTGGATCTCTCATTTTTGCTGTCAGTGTTTTTTGCTTTCTTGCCAGCCCATTAAGCCTTGTACCTTTTCTGACTGGACTGTGGTCGCACAGTTTGGTCATCGTCCCGGAGTGTTGGGGAAAAACAGAAATCAATGAAGGTAAAATAAAGTAATACAGTCACGTAATTCAACAAGTCAGAGTAGTCGAAATCTCTCCCCCAAACACCTGCCTTGTGTCCAGAGCGTTCAGTGTCTGCTGCCTGCAGAGCCCCCTGGAGACGGCAGATGCTCCTGGCTGCCTGGGCTTACCGGCCGTCTTCTGGGGGTGAGGGGAGCGGGTGTGTCGTCTGAGCTCGTGTCTCCCCGCCCCCCCCGGTCCCCGTTCCCGTTCCTCCACCTGTAAGGTGGGGCTGGTAAGTCCAAAGGAATTTGTACCTGTAAGGCCTATGGAACAGGGCTTGGCACCTGCCGTCCCTGTGATGGTTCTTTCTCTGTGAACACCTGTCACACCGGGTTCTGTCTGTAAGGAGAGATCCTTGTCCCTGGGAAGCTGACATTCCAGTGGGGCAAGTGGGCCAACAGTGCACGGAGGAAAGAATATGGTTTATGAGTGAGTAAGGGAGGCTGGGGAGAAAGAAGCAGAGCGGTCTGAGGGTTGCTGGAGGCCGGGGGTGGGGTGGACGTCATGAAGGTGAGATTTGAGAAAAGATTTCACAAAGTTAGCAAAGTAGAACCTGGGAGGAACATTCCCAGCCAGGCAGGTGGAGCGGCACGAGCCGCTGGTGACCGGAAATCACAGGCAACTTATGTTTAAGTGAGTTAACATGAAACATGGTTGGGTATGTGGTTTCTCAGCGGTACGAGCCACAGTTCAGGTGCTCGGTGAGTGCACGTGCTCGTGGCTGCCGTGGTGGACAGGGCGTACATATGGAATGTTCCCGTCTGCACAGAAGGTTCTGTCGGACAGAGCCAAGTTCGTGCCAGGGCCCTGACATGGGCGGTACCGGCTGTTTCAGGAGCAGCCAGGGGCCCGGGTGGCTGGAGGGGAGCGGAAGAGCAGGTCACGCTGCTGTGTCCAGCTAGGGTGGGAGGCTGTGTCTGACACTCAGGGAGAGACCCGGAGTTGGCTGATTGATCGGATCCGTGGGGCAGGTGGGGGGTCAGGGTGAGTCCAGATGGTGCTGAGGCTTTTGGCCTGAGCAGCTGAGCTGATGGGGCTGCCATCAGCAGAGAGGGAGGCTGTGCAGCTCAGCTGCGCACATGTACGCCGGAGTGTGTGAGGCCATGGGCCCCAGCCTGGGCCTGGGGTCACTCAGCAACATTAGGAGGCCGTGGAAGAATCAGCAGTGCCGGCTGGGCGAGGGCAGGCGGGCAGGCGGGGAGCTGGCAGACAGAGCTGGGAGGCATCCCAGGAGCCACAGGGAAGGGCTGGGGGTGCCGACTACAGTTGGATTCTGCTGGTGGACTTGTCATGGCTGCCAGGTGCTTTTCCCACATGTAAGGTTTGACCCCTTTGACATTTTCAGCAACGCCAGGAGTAGAAGTATTGTTGTCCCATTTTGCAGATGAGGAAGGTGAGGCCCAGAGTGTTCAGGAGCTGGTCCGTGGGCCCCTGGAAGCACTTCCTGCCTCATGGGGCCATTGAGCATCCAACAGCGTAACACAGCAGCATTCAGCCGTCACCGAGTGGCTTCCGGGGCTGGCACGTGATCCTTGTGGCGAGGTCCTCCCCGGGAGCAGGGCTGAGCATGCATGGTGGGTTTTGTGGCTGGGGAGGCCCGCAGGACCCAGGATAAATGGGTTTTGTAGGTCAGCGCGAGAACTTGACTGCTGCGCATAATGGGCTCTCTGTGCACGCCGGCTGCTGAGAACCATGTCTGATCAGAGCTGGGTACTGCCTGTTCAGAACAAACATCCCTTTCTAAAAGGCGGCCAAATGGCCCTGTTCCTCTGGATTCCTGCCTTCTGCGGCAAGCCGAGCCCGGGAGGCTGGAGTGAATGGAGCAGGTGGTACTTGCCCACCTGCCGTGGGCAGGAGCCACAGAGAGGAAACGGTGCTCTGAGCCCAGGAGAGGCTGGCACGCTGCTTCTGGGGCTGGCTTCTGGGCAGCTCCTGCTCTTCCTGGTGGAAGGTCCCTGAGATGACAGCCCTTAGGGTCCCCAACCGGCCAGCTGCTGCCACTGCTGTCCCTATCAGTGACGCCCATCAATTCGAGCTTTGTGCCCGCTGGGACTCCTGGCCAGGAGCTGTGTCAGTGTAGCCAGGGCCTCTCCTGCAGGGAGGTGGGGCCGGAACACGTCGTTCCATGGCACACCTCGGCAGAGAGAGGATAACAAGCTGGACAGAGAAGGGCACCTTCTTTCCCAAGACTGATTAAGCCCTGACTCACGGGGGAGGGAGGGGAAAGCATTACCCTGAGTCACCCAGCGCTGCTCATGACCTCAGAACCAGGGCAGCGTCTGGGCGGAAGTGAGAGGGCCGGTTTGGAGCCAGGCCTTGGAGGCTGTCCCGAGACTGCCCTAGAGGCCTAGCTAGGTCCCTCTGGAGGTGGGGCGGGAAGATGAGGGGTGCTCCCTGAGCATCTTCCTGTGCCCACAGAACCTCGTGGAGACCAGGCTGCCTCTCGGGGAGCGGGCTCCAGAGGCCAGACCCTCACGGGTTGGAGGGTTGAGACATGGCTGGGAGGGAGCCAGGGCCAAGGGCCCCCCAAGGTGAAGGTGATTGTGATGGATCATTTCGTCATTCCCAGCCCCGCAGTGCTGGGAGCAGAGGGGAGGTTGGGATGTGTGGGCCCTGCCCGTCCAGGCAGCTGGTGGAGTGGACGGGCCTGCCCCCCTCCCAAACACCTGTTGTAGGCGGCTGCCTTCAGAGTGGGAGAGCCTGGAAGTGGTTGGCTAGTTGAAAACCATTTAAAAGGGTATGTGAACACAGCACATAGTAGCCCTGTGCTTACTGGGTTTGTAGCCAAGCTCTCCCAGTCACGTGGACCCGCAGCGCCACCTAGTGACCAGGGCGCCCCAGGCCTGTGCTTCCTTTCCGGCAGGTCGCCCCGGGGACCAGCCAGAGTCTGGACTTCCGCCCCTCCTGTATTCCCACTTTCAGGTCTGCAAAGGGATGCTTACCTTAGGACTTTTAAAAGAGTGATTTGTTTTTGAAAGAGATAATGAGGGATGCCTGGGTGACTCAGTCAGTTAAGGTGCTGCCTTCAGCTCAGGTCATGATTCCAGGGTCCTGGGATCCAGTCCTGCATCGGGCTCCTTGGTCAGCGGGGAGCCTGCTTCTCTCTCTGCCTCTGCTCGCCACTCTGCCTGCCTGTGCGCTCTCTGTCTCTCTGACAAATAAATAAATAAAATCTTTGAAAAAAAAAAAAAGTTCAAAAAGTTCAAACATTTTTGCAAGAGAAGTCAACTTTTCCGAAAATTCACATTCCTAGCTGGGAGGACATTTGCTTGCTGTCTGGGCCCTGTGTGACTTCGGTTGTCACCTGGCCCTCGGTTGGGGTGCATTCGGACAGCACCCAACCACCCTCGCATCTCTGAGGGGCGCTGGCTCTCTGAGTTCTTTCTTTAAAGATGGAGTTCTTTCAGCGGGGTCTCGGTGTCAGGCCGGGGCTCCACATCTCTGGAATGGGACACCTACTTGTGTTGCGTCTCTGCCGGCAGTGGCCTCTGGGGGGGTTCTCACCATAGGGTTGGTGCCCAGAACAGCCCCACCAGCGGCCTCCCTCCTTCCTCGCGCTTCCTGGGGCTCTTGTCATCCCTCACGTGTTCTGAGTCTCCGCTGATGGTGGGAGAGTAAACGTGAGGCTTTTGAAATCTTACCAGGAGGACCCACAGTTCCCCACCAGAATGTTAGTGTCAGGAGTTTACTAGAATCAATCTTTCTTTCTTTCTTTCTGGAGCTTACTAGAATTTCTTCCTTCCTTCCTTCCTTCTTTCCTCTTTCTTTCTTTCCTTCTTTTTTTTTTTTCCTTTCTTCTCTCTCTTTCATCTCCATAACCCATGCAGGGATTGAACACATGACCTGGAAATTGAGTCAGAAGTTCTGTTGACTGAGTCAGCCAGGTACTTCTCTACTTACATTTAATTAAAGCAAAATTAAGGGCCGCCTGGCTGGCTCATTTGGTAGAGCATGTGACTCTTGATCTTGGGGTTGTAAGTTTGAGCCCCAGGTTGGGCACAGAGAGTACTTAAAAAAAAGAATATAAAATAAGATTAAAAACAGTCTCACTGGGGCGCCTGGGTGGCTCAGTCATTAGGTATGTCTGTCTTTGGCTCAGGTCATGGTCCCAGGGTCCTGGGATCGAGCCCCGCATCTGGCTCCCTTGCTCAGTGGGCAGCCTGCTTCTCCCTCTGCTTGTGCTTTCTCTCCCTGTTGAATAAGTAAATAAAATATTAAAACACACACACACACACACACACACACACACAAAACCAGTCTTACTAGCCATATTTTAGTGAGTGGTGGCTCCCCTACTGGACAGCTCAGAATGGAACATTCCGTTGTTGGGGGACCTTCTGTCTGGTGGCTGCTCTAGTAGATGGCTGGCATTGGTCTTTCTTTCTCAAAGACCCCATTTTACTTACTTGTTTATTTAATTTTTTTTTTTAAAGATTTTATTTATTTATTTGACAGAGATCACAAGCAGGCAGAGAAACAGGCAGAAAGACAGAGGGGGAACCAGGCTCCCTGATGAGCAGAGAGCTGGATGTGGGGCTTGATCCCAGGACCCTGAGATCATGACCTGAGCCGAAGGCAGAGGCTTTAACCCACTGAGCCACCCAGGCACCCCTATTTATTAAATGCTTTATTTATTTTTAGAGAGAGCACGAGCAGGGAGAGGGGAGAGGGAGAGGAAAAAGAGAATCTCGAGCAGACTCTGCACTGAGCACGAAGCCTGATGTGGGGCTCAATCTCATGACCCTAAGATCATGACCTGAGCTAAAATCAAGAGTGAACGCTCAATGACTGAGCCACCCAGGTAGCCCTCAAAGACCCCATTTTAAAATCCTTTTTCCTTTGTCCTGTGACTTGTTAGTGTCCCCAGGTGTTT
Organism: Enhydra lutris kenyoni; assembly: GCF_002288905.1. Classification (NCBI taxonomy): domain Eukaryota; kingdom Metazoa; phylum Chordata; class Mammalia; order Carnivora; family Mustelidae; genus Enhydra; species Enhydra lutris. Next base: position 52,165,988 of record NW_019154097.1, read on the forward strand.
GGGTGACAGGGATCTAATGCATGACCCGTTTGGGCCTTGTTTGGCTTTGAGGACTGGGGGGCTACCTGCGGCCCTACAGCCAGTCCTGGTCAGATCAACGGCTCTCAGGATGTGGCTGGATTCAGAACATTTGGGGTCTCTCTCCCTGTGGGAGCTGGGACAGGACACTCTTTTCTCAGCGCAGACCTGCTGCCTTGTGGGTGTGGGTATTTCTTGCTCATTCTAGAAACTTCTCTTGTGAGCCCTGAGTTGTCCCCTGGCGATTTCCCCGCGTGTCCCTTTGATGCTGTGTTTTTGTAGGGCTGCCTTGTAAGGAACCAGCCCTTGGACTAGAGCCCCTCCAGTCTGGCATGATCTCATCCTAACGCCATTGCATCTGCAAAGACCCTGTTTCTAAGGAAGGTGTATTCACGGGTGCCAGGGGTTAGGACTGTCACATGTGGAGGTGGGGCACAACTCCCACCAGCTCCCCTCTCCTTTCTCCTAGTTCTTGGCGCTCCTCCTGGTAGCTCCTGGAATCCTGTTAGCTTCCCCCAGCCCATCTTTCTTCCACTGGCTCTCATTCTAGAGGGCTCCTGTGGCCTGTGGCCCAGTGTTCTGCCACCAATCCAGGCCTCTGCTGGTTCCACAGCTGTGTTCGCAGCTGGCACTGAGCTGCCCTGTCAGTTTTCCTCAGTGCCTCCGACAGTGCGTCCCCAACACATCGCTCTGCCCTTGGAACTGCTCTGTCCTCTAGGGTGTGCAGAAAGTTCTGGAAGGGTTTGGAGTATTGTCCTGCACTCCGTGTTCCCGGGTCCTGCTCTCGTCCCTGTGGCCGGAGAGTCAGTGCGGACTCTGGTGGTCCTTCCTGCCCATGCTGAGGCCCTGCCCGGCGCCCAGTGGGGCTCTTGCCGTCTCATCCTATCTGTGTCTCTAAAGCAGGTCTGACCTGGGTGGATTAGCAGTCTTTCTTTTGGCGTCCGCAGCTGAAGTCCTGGCTTTGTAGCTTGGCTCTTCTTACCCTGGCTCCCCTCTAGGGGATTGTGGATCTGCACTGTACTCCCCAGCCTTCTGCATGGCTGGAGCCGCCCCGCCTGGCTCAGGTGCCTCTCCCACCCCAGCCTCCAGATCCCCTCCCTGTCCCTTGGCGTTCCTTCGTGCATTGCTGGCGAGCAGTGTTGTGTGACAGGGACTGTATCTAAGTACGTCTCCCTGCCCAGCAGGTCAGCGTCTGAGGTGGGGGGACTGCTGAGCTGGCAGGGCAGCAAAGGTGGTGGCGTCTAGGGCCCGAGCAGTGACTTGGCTGGGGTCTCCGCAGTGGCTGGCTGCTCGCATTGGGCCTATAGGGTCTCCCCGTGACTTGGGATCTTCTGGGAAGACCCCGGGCTCTGAGTTCTCTAGCAGCCCCGCAGGGGGTTGTGGTGTAGTCCAGCGTGGGGACAGCTGGTTTAGCTTGGGTGGGGGGCCCTAGACCGAGAGGCCCCCACGGCAGGTGCGCCCGCCAGCAGCACAGAGCTCACTGTCCTCTCCCCCCGCAGGCTGGAGCAGCCCTACTTCAGCGCAAACGCCCAGTTCTTCCAGGCGCTCAGCCAGTGCTCCGCGCTACAGCGCCTGTGCCTGGTGTCCCGCAGCGGCACACTCCAGCCCGAGGCCGTGCTGGCCTTCATGGCCCGCTGCCTGCGTGTCGTCGTGTGCCACATGTTCACTGGGGAGTCCCTGGCCACCTGCAAGAACCTGCAGCAGTCCCTGCTCCGGAGGTGAGTGTCTGAGGGCGGGCCGGGCGGAGGGGGCGGGGGGCCGCCGGGTCGCTGGGGGCCAGCAGCTGGCTTCTTGGACATAAAGATGCCTGCAGAGATGGCGGGAGAACAGACAGGCTTCCTTTCCCCACGGGGCCTCAGCTCCCGGGCGCTCCCTCTGCCACACGCTGAATTTCTAGACAGTTGCAGCACAGAAGTGTTCTTTCCATCCCCGGCCTCCTGCGTGGAAGCTCCTTGTCCCCGCGGAACCATTCTCCGGATGTGGGGTATCGGAGCCGCTCAGCCGGCAGCCCCTCGCGGCCCCTCAGCCCCGTCCCTGGACCTTTCCTCTTCCAGGGTGTGATGCCGAACCGCTCCTCACACTCGTTGTCCCGTCTCCTTAGCCTTGTTCAGTCTGTGACAGTCCTCAGTGTTTCCTGGTCTTTCATGACCGTGACACTTGTGAAGAACGCTGGCCAGGTGTTGGTAGATTGTCTGTGACTTTGGACCAGAAGTCCACAGAGGTGACGCCGTGTCCTCAGTGTGCTGTGCCAGGAACATATGGTGTTGGCCCGTCTTCTCATGGGTGTCTGAGGGTTTCTTGACTGTAGTCGCATTATTCCCTTGTTTTTTTTCTTTGAAGATTTTATTTATGTATTTGTGAGAGAGAGAGAGTGTGAGCAGGAGGGAGAGAGAATCTGAAGCAGACTGACTCTCCACTGAGCGCAGAGCCTGAGGCTGGGCTCAGTCCCATGACTGCGAGATCATGACCAGAGCTGAAACTGAGAGTCGAACGCCCAACCTACTGAGCCACCTGCATGCCCCCCACCATCCCCTTTCTTTTTTTCTTTTTTAAATTTTTTTTCTAGATTTTATTTATTTATTTGACAGACAGAGATCACAAGCAGGCAGAGAGGCCGGCAGAGAGAGAGAGGGGGAAGCAGGCTCCCCTCCGAGCAGAGAGCCCGATGCGGGGCTTGATCCCAGGACCCTGAGACCATGACCTGAGCCGAAGGCAGAGGCTTAACCCACTGAGCCACCCAGGCGCTCCCATTATTCCCTTTCTAACTAATAGTCACCTTGTGGGAAGAAACTTTGAGAGTCTGCAAATACCCTGTTTTCTGTCAGAGTTTTGTCCACTGATTTTAGTGTCAATTGATGGAGCTTGCCAGTGACCGTTGTTACTTTGATATTTGGCTAATGACGATTTTCTGTTTCCTGTGTTCCTCCTAGATTTGTTCTGGGAACTGTGCTGTGAGAAGGAACCAGTCCCTTCTCCACATTTCCTTACTTAATATTTCTTGGTACCAGAATAGACTCATGGATATTTATCTTATTCAGTGGGTTTTCATCACCATCCCACTGTTCATGTGGCTGCACAGATTGTGCCAGATTTGGCCATGGGGGTGTTCTTTCAGACGGGGTCCTGTGCCCTTGGAACATGCCCCTTCTTTTTCTGAGCACTTCCTTTCTGGCACTACCAGACATTGCAGCCCCAGCCCTGGAAGCAACCATTTCTCCACAGAGCCTGGCTCCCTTTGTTGGAGGGCGGAATTAGAAACCAAGGTTGGCTTGTGGATGTGCTCACTGCTGCTGGGGTGTCGTCGCCTCCGGGCCCCCTTGTGGACAGAGTGGGAAATTCATCTACGGCTGTTCTCAATGCGTGATCGCACGCGCGTGCACACACACCCACACCCTCCCCCCCCCCCCCCCGTATTTCCATATTACCCATTTGCATCGACATTAAAAGCGAGTTCATACTGACACTTTGTATCCCAGGGTTCCTGCAGAACCCCCTCCTCCTGTCACGCTCCCCCCGTCGGTAAACAGCCCAGCTCTCACCACGTGCAGCGTGTTTGCGGTTCACTCCGTCCTAGTGTGCGCACGGAAGGCAGTTTTGGAAACAGCAGCTCACTGCCTAGAGGCTCGTATGTGTTCCTGCTCTCGTCCGATCCTCATGGTCCCCTGCCTTCCAGAGTTACTCAGGATCATTCTTTGCTTCCAGCCTCCTTCAGTGTGGTCCTGTTACTCATTTGTAACGCAGTCGGCTTTCTGTATCGCTGTGTTATGTCGCATTTGGCATTCACACCGTGTCCTGGTGGACTGTATTTGCCTGGGGTTTTGGTATGTGAGGCCTCGCTGTGGCTTGGAATGCATACTCTCTCCCCCTTGGAGAAGTGCCGCCCTGTGTCCTCTTCCCTCCACCTCACCACCAAGTCCCTGCAGACAGCTGGTCCTGTCACTGCTCAGTTACTCTTTCCGTATTTTTTTTGCACAAATGAACAGATAGTGTTTTCTCCTATCCCCTTCTTTTTTATATGTGCTTTGCTTTTTCCTTGATGTGTGTGTTGGAATTCAGTTCGTACCACTCATGGTTACTGCCCTGCATTCTTCTTTCATTGTGGTAAGATATACATCCTACAGTTTTCCCTTGTTACAGTGTGTAATTGTGTAGCCCGGGGCATCGCGCACGTGCACGCCATTGTGCAACCCCCCCGCCCCCAAGACTTCATCTTCCCAAACGGAGGCTCTGTCTGCTGAACTCTAACCTCCCGGACCCGGCCCGGACCTGGCTCCCACTCTCTGCTTTCTGTCTCTGTGAGTCTCACAACTCCAGGGACCTCGTGGACGTGGAACCTTAGCTCTGGCTTTTTCTGCCTTCCCTTAGAAATTTATTTTAAGAAGCTTAAAAAAATAGAAACAGAAGACGATCGTGTATTGATGGAAGTGTAGTTCCTCTGACTCGCTGAACCTACCAGCAAGAGTTTGCTGTTCCAATCCTGAAGGGCACACGAGGGGACGGGGCTTTGTATCTGTGCGTCCGTCACGCCCACAGTCGCATAACGCTGCACGTGGCTGTGTAGCCTGTGCTTTTCACCTGACGTGGATCTGAGCTCTTGTTGCTCTGTACCGGGACTGCTGAGGGCCGCGTGTGCTGATCCTCCCGGCAGGTTCGTCGCATTTTACGTGTCTGTGTGCTGACGGGTGTTCCACTTGTGTTCCGTGTTTCCTCTCTCTTCGTGAAGGTCCTTGTGCCCGCTCCCCCATGTGCGGTCTGCGCATGCCTCAAAGGGAGTGCGTTTAAGAAAACGCCAAGATGCTCTCCAAAGCCATTCTCCCAAGCCCTGCTTCCACTCACGGGCTGTGAGAGTCCCTGCCCCATGTCCTTGTCCCATTCCTCGATGTCATTAGATTTTCAGAACTTCCTGGTCTCCTGGGCGAGGACGGCCCTCTTGGTGTCCGCACTTGGTCTCGGCTGTTGCCAGCGAGCATGGTCTGTTGTGTTTAACACCAGGCCGTATCCTTGTCTGTGATCTGCTCTGCAGAACCCTTCCTTCTCTGTTGGATTTCTCTGGGGAGGGGAAGAAGAAAGCTCGGGGCTAGTGTGCCTTGGCTGTGGCTTCGGGTGGGGTGCTGAGTGCTGGGAGTCCGAGCTGCTGCTCCTAGTCAGGGGGCCCACCGTATCGGGGCTCCCGAAGCTACTGCTTTTCTCCTCTTGGTTTTTCCTGCCTGCTGTGTTCACTGTTGTTTCACATTGCTGTCACGAGTTCAGCGACCTCCTCCACGTCCCCTGTCTGCCCAGAGCTTCCTTTTAAACCTGCCACTTGTCTTTTACCCTCTCCTGAGAACGCAGGTATCAAAGCTGGTTGGTTTGTGTGCAAAATACGGCCACATGGGCTTTGAGTGTTGGCTCTGGGGAGCCTCCCCAGGGACCGCCACGTGTCATCTGAGTGCTTCGCTGCTCGTGCTGAAAGCTCAGAGAGCTCCTGTAAACCCAGGTCACACTGAGGGCTGAGTTAACTGAACAAGTGGCCAGATACGCGTTTGGCCAGGTGAGTATGTCCTGCCCCTCCCGCAGGAAGCGGTGAGCTTGGGTCAGCTGGAGGTCGGTGGGAAAGCAGTTGAGGGAGGTGTGTTCACAGTCTCCCCTCCGGTGGAAAACTCCGGATGCCATGGCCTGTGTGGCCTCTGTGCCTCTCTGCAGTGCTCCACAGGTCCTCTGGGTCCCCACTGGGCTGTGTGACGGCGGGGAGTGTCATGGGCAGATTCCTGGGATTCCTGAGCTCCCAGCTCCCACTGGGGAAGTCAGGCGAGGGGTGGAACTGAAGGCTCTGATGGTCAGTGTCAGATTCCTCACCTCTGTCTTGGCTGGACCTGAGACAGCTTCTCAGGCAGGAACCACCATGTGGCCCAAGGGGCTGTGGGCTGTCTGTGCAGCGAGCATAAGAAATTCCAAATCGGTAATCTCTGTCTTTCTCCTCTGGGTTGAAGTTCTTTGAGGTGCAAAGATTTCCCTTCCTTCCTTCCCTTTTTCTTTCTTCTTTCTTTTCTTCTCTTCTTTCTTTCTTTTTTTCTTTCTTTTATTCTTCTTCTTTCTTTCTTTTATTTCTTGAAGAGGAAGTTATTTTTTAATTTTGGGGATTTTTTTATGCATGTAACATAAACTTTCCCATTTTGACAATTTTCAAGTGTAGATTCATGACCCACTTTATTGTCCTTTATTCATAGATGCTGTATTTTGTTTTGTTTTGTTTTACACATCGAAGGTTTGTGACAACTCTGCACTGAAGAAGTGTAGTGTCGTTTCCCACCCCTTTCTTCATTGTGTGTCTCCGTGTCCATTTTGGCAGTTCTCGCGACGTTTCAGACTTCCTCATTGTCATGTTTGTTATGGTGACCCGTGGTCCGTGGTTACAACTGTGGATGCTCAGGCGAGGGTTAGTGTTGTTTAGCAATAAAGTATTATTTAACTAAGGCATGTAGATTGTAATAATGCTGGTCGCCAGCACAGAATAAGCGTAACTGTTCCATGCACCAGGGAACTGAGAGTCCGTGTGGCTCACTCTGTCACGGTGCTCACTGTAGCGTGGCATCAGGCATGGGGCCCGCAGTATCTCGGAGGCGTTTGTGTAGTGTCAGTGTTGTGTAGCCGTCAGCTCTGCACTTTCCCATCTTCCTAGACCGACGCTGTCCCCATCCCTCTCCTCTAGCCCCTGGGGGTTAGGGTCCCTAGCCTCTGTTCCACTTCCTCTTTCTCAGAGTTGATGCTAAGTTTTTTTTTTTTTTTTTTTTTGAAGACTTTGTTTTTCAGTAATCTCTACACCCAGCATGGGGCTCGAACTCACAACCCCAAGATCAAGAGTCGTACCTTCCGCTGCCTGAGCCAACCCAGTGCTCCGATGCTAAGATCTTTTAACTCTGAATTCTTTCTGTCTTTGTACTTGGTTCAGACGTGGAAGCAGCAGTTACTAGGACAGTCGTGGGTGAAGGCCGTGGATTTGAAACACTTCCCACTCCTCGTGGGGCAGCGGTCTCCCTCCTGCCCTCCGCTGGGGGCCTCCCTTGCCTGCAGTTCCCCGCAGAGCAGGGCCCCCTCGTCCCCTAGTGAGTGTGGCATTCCTGCAGGCCGAGCCAGAACGCAGGGGTGCTCAGAATGTGAATGAGTCTGGGAATGCTTCGTGGAGAGACCTGAGCAGTTTGGGCAGTGGCCATTTCGAGACCTCTTGTGAGGAAACGCTGCTGGCCGCGGGAGTGTGATGCTCCCAGTAGCTGACTGCTGGTGCCTTGTTTCAGCGACGGCCAAGAGGGTCGCTGCTTCCTCCCCTGGTTTTATGTCCCACAGGGCAGGGGAGGAGGCCCCGGCTGCTTGCAAAGTTCGGAGAAGAGCAATCAGCCAGGAGGTCTCCCGGATTCTAAGGCTCGGGTGGCCTTGTCGGACAGACTTCATGTCAGTCTGTTGTCTTTGTGGTTTGCTGCTGAACTTCTCCAGAGAAGGCTTATTAGCTAAGGTTTTCGCTTCCCTGGTTGTTAAAATCATATGTGTTTGTAATAGTTCTAATAGTTTGGAACATGCATTAAGCTACTTGTAAGTGAAAGGTCCCCACGGTTCCACTCAGTAGAGTCACGGCTGGAGGACCTGAGATGCACTTAGCATGTGGTTTTATACTCTGATTTTTTTTTAAAGATTTAATTACAGGGGCGCCTGGGTGACTCAGTGGTTAAGCCTCTGCCTTCGGCTCAGGTCATGATCTCAGGGTCCTGGGGTCGAGCCCTGCATCGGGCTCTCTGCTCAGCAGGGAGCCTGCTTCCCTTCCCCTCTCTCTGCCTGCCTCTCTGCCTACTTGTGATCTCTGTCTGTCAAATGAATAAATAAAATCTTTAAAAAAAAAAAGATTTAATTACTTATTTGAGAGAGAGAGAGCGCATGCAGGAGAGAGAAAGTGAGGCAGAGCACAAGCAGGAGGAGTAGCAGGGGGAGAAGGAGAAGCAGACTCCCCTGGAGCAGGGAGCCCCACATGGAGCTCGATCCCAGGACTCCGAGAGCATGACCGGAGCTGAAGGCAGCCGCTCAACCGAGCCACCCAGGTGCCCTCTCTGATTTTTCTAAAAGATTTTATTTATTTATTTATTTGACAGAGAGAGAGAGAGAGAGAGAGAGATCACAAGTAGGCAGAGAGGCAGACAGAGAGGAAGAAGCAGGCTCCGGGCCGAGCAGAGAGCTCAATGCAGGGCTCGATCCCAGGACCCTGAGATCATGACCTGAGCTGAAGGCAGAGGCTTAACCCACTGAGCCACCCAGGTGCCCCTCCTACCCTGATATTTAAAAAAATTTGACACACCGTGGATGGTTTTTGTGTCGATAAGTCTGCAAATGATTATTTCAAATTTTGTTTCGTGTCTGTTATATGGGCGCCATCGTGGCTTCTGGTCTGGCCGTCAGAGCTAACTGTGTGTATCATTGACTTCCCTTCACTTTTCTTTTTTTTTTCTTTTTAAAGATTTTTATTTATTTATTTGACAGAGATTACAAGTAGGCAGAGGAGATAAGCAGAGAGAGAGGAGGAAGCAGGCTCCCCGTCGAGCCGAGAGCCCGATGTGGGGCTCTATCCCAGGACCCTGGGGCCGTGACCTGAGCCAACGGCAGAGGCTTTAACCCACTGAGCCACCCAGGCGCCCCTTCCCTTCACTTTTCAACTTGAGTTTTCTGGCTCTGGAGCCTGGGGAGAGGCCCCGGTGGTGGGCAGGGCACGCTTACCATCGTGTCTGGACACTTCAGCATCCTCATGGGGTAAAATGGAGCTGATGCCTGCTGGCACTCAGTTTTCAGAGGGCTGAGTCGGATGCTGGCTGTCCTACGCCTAGGCTTGAGGACTTTGGGATGGACTGTCGCTGTCCAGAAAGCGGGGGGACGGGGCAGGTCCTCTCCTCAGCCTCCTGTTCTCTGCCCACTGGGCTGGTGGCTGGTGTAGGAGGAGGCGAAGGCTGGTTTTCTCAGGTGCGGTGATGAAGACGTTGGGCCAGGTCTGCCCTTTTAGCCTCTGGGAAGAGTTGTTGGTACTCTGTCCCTCTCATTGACTCGCAGTAGGTCACCACACTCGGGGGCTCCAACTTTGGGGAGCTGACACCTCCCTGCTAGACGTGTTCTGCCCAGAGGGGCTTGGACTGGCCTGTCGGCTCCATCCTGTTGCCAAAAGCCAGCGGCCCTGCCGCTTCTCATGCCTGAAGGGTATCTTCCTGCAGACAGGGGAACCAGCTTTGGGTTTTCCCACCGTGTACACATGAGCCTTCTCAGAAACAGAGGACATCTGAGGTCACCACGCAGTTCAGAGATTGTGTTGTGACGAGAGGGTCTGGACGTCTCCTTCTCCGTATAGGCATCACCAGCCGAGGAAGCTGCTTTGGCATTCTGACCCTCAGCACCCTTCTCAGCACGGCGCTCCGGCCAGCTGATGAGACTTGGCACTGAGGTGCCAGTCCCTGCTCTGAGCTCCTCTTTCTCACTCTTGGTTCTGTTCTCAAGGTGCCCGCCTGCCCGCCTTGTCTGCCTGTGGCCTGCTTGTGTCCTCCCAGCCCGTCCTGGTGGCCTGCTCAGGCGCAGCCCCCGCCGGACTGAGAGCTCCCCACTCTGGCCTCTCGGACCGCACCCACCTGCCCCCTTCTTGGGGCGCGTAGCACACCCCGTTACGTGCTTGGCAGGCCGCCAGCCGATGAGGTTTGAGGACTGGTGTGTGAGAGCTCTGTCTTCCCAGTGTCTCTGCTCTGAGCACAAGCCAGGTTCAGTGTTGGGCTCGCCGGGGGCCTGGTACCTGAGACCGGACCCAGAGTCGGCCTTGATTCGGTGGACTTTCTGCACCAGTCCCTCTGTCCCTGTGTTCCAGCGCGTGGCACAGGCCCTGGCTGTGGTGGGGCCTGCTGAGTGCCTGGTGCTGGCTGTGGGGCACGAAGGGTGTACTCCGGCCCACCGTGCCGAGAGCCCTGTGTGTGGCTGCCCTTGTGTGCTCCTCCGGCAGACCTCTTGGAGCCTCTGCTCTGGGCCCCCTCTTGGACTCTGGGGGCTGTGCGAGCACCCTGTTCGCATGCCAGCACCCTGTTACTCCTGTTGTTTAAGCCTCCCGGAATCCCTGTGAGATACGTGCCGTTAGCTCCAGTGTATAGACAGGGAAACCAGGGCTCTGGGACGTGCAGCTGAGGAGTGCAGCCTGGACCCTAGCATGGGCAGGATGGGAGGCTGTGTTCAGAGGGAAGACAGGCACCCGCCCCCTCCAGGGGGCTGTGCCAGGTGCCGCGTGGGGCTCTCCAGAGCCATGTGGGCATCTCACCCGGAGCCCTCAAATCCTGAGGGAGGCTCATGGGGCTGAAGAAACTTCTGGGCTTGTCAGGACTGCATCCAGATCCAGGTTTCTCCTCCAGCTGTGCTGCTGGGGGCAGGGCTGAGATGCACCCCAGTGGGAGAGGCACTGGCGCCCTTTGTGCAGATCTCCTCCTGGTGGCCTGTGCTGTCCACACCATTGTCTGGGGTGCGGCCGCAGCTGTGGGTCTGGGCCATCCAGCATACCATGCAGAGGTCTTTCCTGGCTGCAAAGCAGCTCTGGGTGGCTCCAGGCAGCTTGGGGCCCCAGGTGGGGGACCTGCTGGCCTCCCAACCAAGTCTTAGTGCTGAGCAGGGGCCCCGGGTGCTTTTCTGTGAGGTGCCCAGCAGGTGGCGCCGCGGCCCCCAGGAACCAGCATGTCCCTGCGCAGAGCGCAGGTTTCTCTCCTGTAGGCCCGCGTTCCGCGGAGGGGAGAACTTGCAAAGGGAAAGGCGGGAATCTCTTCTCACTTCTCTGAGGCCTTTTTTCTTATCTCCTTTCCTGCCTCAGGCTCAGAAAATTACTGAGTGAGGTGAGAGGAGCACCTAGCCCCAGGCTGTTGTGTTGCTCCCCCTCCGCCCCGCCCGCCCCGGAGTGTGGCGATCTGGTTTATCCCTGGCAGTGACTCAGCTGCAGGGCTGCTGTGACGTCTGCAGTGCATGTCCCTCTCTGCAGGGCCAGCATCTTCCCGTGCCCTCACACGTCTGATCTACAGGTGGCTTTGTGTTAGGTGGTGCTGTGGTGCCCTTGTGGGTCAGCACCAAGGCCAGCAGCTCTGGCCCCACTAGGACCTGGGTTCCCTGCCCAGCCCAGCCTCTCAGGAAGTGGCTTAGGCCTTAGGCGGGCTGCCTCAGTTTCCTCAGTGGGGAGGGGAGCTGGTGGCGGCATCCTGACAGGCATTTGTGCTCTTATTTTCTGTTCTTTGCTCTTTTAAGTTCGAAATGTTTAACCTTTGGGCCCTTCTCTGACCTCAGTGGCCTCGCCTGTGCTAGGTTTGGAGAGGTCCTTCCAGTCTTCCTGTTGTCAGGTTCCTTTTGGGTCTAGAGCTGGGACAGTGCCATGGGGTAGCGACACTTGTGGCTTTGGAAGCTCTCAGGGCCCCTCGGGGGAGCAAGACGAAGCTTTCTGCCTGCCGCCCTCCTGCTCCCCATCCCCGCCCCGTGAAAACACCTCAAGTTCATTGGGTCAGGTGTTTGCCCCCACTTCCCTCCTGGCCTCAGACACCCTGCCCAGAGCCAGCTTCTGTCTGTTCCATTTGCTGTCCGTCTAGAAACCCGGACTCATCTGTACTGGCTGAGTGAGTGCCGCACAGTCGCCCCGCCAGGCCGCCCTCCATCTGGGCCCCGGTCAGACTCAGTATGGCCAGTGTCCAATGGGGGAGCTGGGCCACGTGGCCCTCTGCAGTGGGACTGCCCTTTGCTGCTTCCTGTGTGAGCTGTGCACTGTGCCACACCTCTGCTGTCCACGTTCCCTGGCCTGACACTGGTTGGGGAGGGCCCTTTCCAGGGGCTTTCTACCTCTCTGATTTTCTCTGATGCTGTCCTTCCTGGAAGCCGCCTGCAAGGCCTCTTGGCTCCCGGAGCTTGGGCGAGGGCAGTGTCCGCGCTCCAGTCTTCGTGGTGTGCTATGCAGAGTGACAGCAACTTGCTGTGGTCTGCGTGGCCTCCTGCTGAGGTCAGCCCCACCTTCTCCCTCTGATCCCAGGAGCGGGGCTCACGCCATGGCCTCTGCTCCTGCTGGCTCTGTGACTTTGAGCCAGTCATTTCCTGTCTGAGCTAACTCTCCTGTCGGAAGTCGCAGCCACAGTCCCTGCCCCTCGTGCTGCTTAACCTGGCAATGGCGTTACCGGGCGCTCTGCGCGCGCCCTGGTGCGTGTTACTTGGTGGTGGCAGGGCCTTCTTCTGTAAATCAGACAGCCTGGCCACGTGAGGATCACGGACTGCTGCAGTCACCCTGCAAGGTCACGGCCCTCTGCTGCTCCTGGGATATCCCGTGGCGCCCCGTGAGAATGGCAGGGGCGCTCGGGGAGCAGGCTGGGGGCGCGGAAGAGACTTGTGCCCTGACGCACTCCCTGAATGTTGCTGGAATTGGCTGCAGTGAGGACAAGCCTGTCCTGAAGCTTGGCCGAGGGCTCTCCAGAAGGTGCTGGCCCTCCTGGTGCCAGTGACCGCAAGGGCCGTGTCCATTCCTGGTCCTTCCACACCGTATGTGTTTACTTATCACTGACCTCTCTCGCTGACCCCCCTGAGGGGGCCCCGGCTCAGAGCCGTATAGCCTCCTTTTCCAGGAACGTCAGGAACCCTGTGCCTGGGTGGGAGCAGGCGCAACTCGGGTCGGACGGGCCAGACATTCCGTGCCGGTCAGTGTCAGGTCTGTGCCTCTGAGGCCCTGTGGAAATTCCTTCCCCTAGGCGTCCCCGAGTGTGTGTCTCAGCGTGGGCTCGTGCAGGCGAGGAATGTGGGCCTGGGAGGCCGGCCGGCGGTTTGCTGCAAGTCCCGAGCTGCCCGAGCCTCGCGCATGGCTCCTCGGCCCTGGCCCACCGCCCTGCTCCCTGCCGGCCGGCACCGGGTTGAGCCCCTGGGCCTGGGCCCCGATGCGGCTCTGGGCCTCCCTCTCCCACGTGCCGCTTCCTGGCCCGAAAATGCGCACGGCTCCGTGTGTGTGTGTGTTCTGTAAGCATGTTTAGAAACGAGTAAAGTTTACAGATGGAGCGATTAATTGTTTAAGTCTGGGGAACCCTGGGAGCTCTAGAATGGAAAGTGGATTTTAAGATACAGAATTAGCGCTGTTTTATGGCCTTAATTGCCGTTACGGGCAGTTGAGCTCCATCATGAATTGCATCGACTCGCCACGTGTTTGCAGCGGGTTTCTGGGAACGTTTCGTCATTCCTACCTGGAATGCCGAGCCGCATGTGACCCGGACGAGGACCAGGCCAACTGGGTTTTGCTTCTGCAGGTTCCGGGTGTGTGTGTGTGTGGGAGGGGGACCCTCGGCCTCACCTCAGAGCCTGGAGGCTGGTGAGTTCTGGCTCTGTGCAGGAGGCCCACAGGGCTGGATCTGGGGGTGGACAGGCCTTGGGCCGGGTGCTGTGGGAGCCACAGCGGCCACCAGCCAGCGGGGGTGGCGAGAACGTAAGGACCCAGACTGTAGCCCCTGGCTGCTGGTCGGTGATTAAATCTGAGGTGCAGATTTTCCAGGCCACCTGAGTGGCGGGATGGGGTCCAGTACCCCACGGTGGGCTGTGACTGCGTGGGCTAGTGGGCGGGAGACCTTTCCCACCGCAAGCAGTCCTCCTAGTGTCCTCTGTGGCCGGGAGGACAGGATAGGTGGGCAGAAGCAGGGGTCTGGGGTGATTCCAGGCCACTCCGAGGCGGGCTCTGGGCATCCGCGGGACCATCGGGGAGCTCAGAAGGTGCTCCCCGCACTCCTCCCTGGTGTATTGTCTGGGTTGTGTGCTCCTTGACAGATGTCCCCTCATCACCTCCAGGTGGCTTTCTTCCCAGCCACCGTCTGCCTTACTGCTCGAAGGCCATCGTCACGACCTGAGTGGCTCTTTGCCCTGGTCTTACTGCTTTGGCTTTTCTGTACGACCTTTATCTTGGGGGGAAGGGGCCGTCGGCTTCCGTGTTGTTTCTTGTTTCTCTGGCAAAGAAGCACACCCAGCAGGTGTTTCATAGATGATTGAACCGGTTCTGCCTCTGGCCCGCTTCCCGGCCTGCCCCTCCAAGACCCCTTTCTAGTTCCGTGACACCCGCAGGCCTTGAAGTCCCGGGGTCCCACCCTCGCTGCGGAGTCAGGCCCAGGCTGGTTCTGGCACGGTGACCAGAGGACATGCCTTTACTGAGCCCCCGTGTCGTCTGCTTGTGGTGGTGATGAGCGTGGCGCTCAGGCTGCTTCTGTTGGCTTCTGCAAGGGCCATAGCCAGCTGCAAGGTGCACTTGGAGATGAAGGTGCCCTAGGAGATCGGGGGGTCTTTTCCCAGCCATGCTCCGTCTTGATGGCTCCGGAACTGTGTTCTCTTGACCCAGTTAGGTTGGGTAGGTCAGGTGGCTCCTCACTGTCGCCTGTAAGAGGTGTCTGAGTTTGTTGAAGGCTTGTCTTTTGAGGTATTAAAGTGTTCATATGTTTTGACCCAGTAACCCTATTTCTGGGATTTATTCTGAGGATACAGTTCAAGATGCAGAAATAATTATGGTCCCTTACATGATGTTTATCAGTATAATAGTGGAGAGAGGCCTCCACAGGTGTCCACAGGGGAGAGCGCCTGAGTGGGAGTGCTGCCCCAAGGGCCGAGCGGGAGGTCCGGGGAAGCTGGCCCAAGGCCAGCCGGTGCTGGGTTCCCTGTCCCTGTCAGGCCCGGGGCGGGGGCGGGGGGGACACGTTCTTCGTTTAACGTAAAGATGTCAAGGACTGGAAGGAAGTGCAACAAACCTGACTCCCATTGTGTATGTTTCGATCCCTTGGCTAAGCCACGTCCAGAACCAGCGTGTTTTGTACCACAGGCTAACGTGTGACAGTGGGACGCGGATGACGAGGTGGGCAGAGTGGGCGGCTGGCCCAGCTGTGGCGGGGCAGGGCCTCTGCCCCCCCGGGAGCAGGGGCCCTGCTCTGCGCTCCTGCACACATTTCCTGACATATTTGCTCTTTTTTTTTTTTTTTAAAGATTTTATTTATTTGTCAGAGAGCGAGAGAGAGCGCACGCGCACGCACACTAACACACAAGCAGGCAGAGTGGTAGGCAGAGGTGGAGAGAGAGACAGGTTCCCTGCCAGGCAAGGAGCCCGATGCGGGACTCGATCCCAGGACTCTGGCATCATGACCCGAGCCGAAGGCAGCGGCTTAACCGACTGAGCCACCCGAGGTGCCCCTTGTTCCTTTTTTTTTTTTTTTTTTTTTAAGATTTTGAAAATTTATTTGAGAGAGAGAGTGAGCAAACACAGTGGGAGCTGAGCAGGGAGCCTGGTGCAGCCCTTAGTCCCGGGACCCTGAGATCATGACTGGAGCCGAAGGCAGACGCTTCACCAACTGAGCCACCCAGGCGCCCGTCATATTTTCTCTTTAAATAAAACAGTAATTTAGAAACAAACAAAATCTCTTTTCTGCTCCCAGGAGCGTTCAGAGGAGGTTCGTGGGGTCCTGAGATTTGGGGATAGGTGACGGTGCACGTCAAACGCCCGTGGTAAGTTGGCAACAGCTCAGGGAGAGATTTTTCTCCGATGCGGCTCTTCCCCCTGCAGCCGTTACAAATGGCAGAGCGGAGGCATAGGTTAACTTTTCTTAATTGCTGTCCTCAGGCACTCCAGGAAGACAGGCCTTCTGCCCCGTCCGCGGAGGTCCCTGGTGGACCTGCTTCTTGTGGGGTCCCCTCCCTGCCTCTGCGGTCACCTCTCGCTGCCTCTGGTGGGAGCCTGGTTGCCGAGCTCGCAGGTGCCGGGTTTTGGAAGGAGCGAGCAGGCCCCTGTGCGTGGGGCTCGCCTGCTCATCAGTGAGGTCCATGGCTGGCGGTTCCAGGAAGGCTGGGCTGCCTGCCTTGTGCTCTGCCCGGTGCATGTCCTATGCCTGCATTGCTGCCCAGGACAGCAGGAGGTGTAGATAAGCCTGAGAAGCATGACAGGAGACCTCCTCGGGGTGCCTCAGGCTGGGGCCTTGAGGGTGAGCCCGTGAACCTCCTACACCTGGCTCTTATCCTCCGGACTGGCCGCAACCTTTGCGTGTTTACCTGAGCAATGCCGTTGGCCCTGGTCGGGGAGAGTTCCTGAGAGATGACCCGTCCTGCTGCCAGTCACTAGCCTGCAATGGCTTCTAAACGTGGGGAGCTGTAAGTTTTATTTCATTGGGGCTGTTTACTTAAATCTCAAACTATATCCGAGTCATGCAGAAGCACACTGTAGCGCGTTCGTAAATTAGGAGGCAGGATACACCCACTGCCCACCCCGCCAAGAGCTCGCCTCTACCCGCCGGGCCTCTTCCCTCCCCCAGGGAGCCCCAGCCCTGCACTTCGATGCGAAGGAGAACCGTCTTCCCACTTGTCACCGCTTCTCCCTCCGCTCCTGGCGAGGCCCACCTAGCTGTGTGATGTCTCCGGTGATGCTGCTGGCCGTGGGTGCCGTGGGTGCCGTGAGGCCGTAGCCGAGAGGGCACAGGCTTCTGGAAGCCCAGGAAGGGATTTTACGAAGAAAACAGCTGTGAGTGTGCTCTGGGAGCTCAGTCCGGGTCCAGATGGGTCCAGGTGTGAACCGACAGCAAGCAGGAGGTGGGGTTGGACCGTGGTGGGGGCACTTGCACTCATTGCCCCGGGGCACCTTGTGCACGGTCCTGAGCGCTGTTGGCCTGGCCCCTCGGCCCCCTGGCCCACCGCCACCTGGAGCCGCCCGGGGCTGCACGCAGGGAGCTGAGGCAGGCGGCGCAGCCTGCGTTCCTGGCGTCGGGTGAGAAATCAGTTCCCCTTTAGCATCTTGACAGCAGCTTGTGAGGAGCCTGGGGTGGCGCTCGCCTCTGGAAGGGCGGGCAGCAGAGGAGTCTTTGCACGCACGTCCCACATCCGAGAATATTTGGTTTCAAGTGAATCACACAGCGGGTGTGCAGGCAAGGACTTGCCTGCGAGGTTCCTGGTCATAGACGCTGCTGCCCGCGAGCAGAGCACTGAGCTCAGAACTGGGACGTATTTCCTTGGCGCCTTTATTGCCAAAACATCTAGTTCTGTGAGTACCTTTTTGGCATTTACTCTACAAGTGTCATAAATCCATCTGGGCCTCCGCTGGAGGCCACAGGGTGGGCCGGGGCTGCGGCTTCCTCGTCCCTCCGGGGGGCGTGGGTCTGGAGGGAGCTTGCCTTAGTTTTGGCAAATGCCCAGGTTCCTTATTCTATGGGCACCTTCCCATCTCTTGTCCTTGGAGACCGTGGGACAGAAGTTACCCCGGGGGCTGGACGTCTTCTGTCGCGCTCTGTGGGGACCCGTGTGTCTCCCTCTTCCTGGATCCCCTGCAGCTGGCGCTTCTGTTTTGTCTCTTGGCCTCTGCACGGGGTGGGCGGCAACACACTGAGACCTGCCACTGATCACCTCAGGGGCTGTGATCGGGGCATCCCCTTCCCAGGCTGTCCCTGCAGGGCCCTGGGGAGGGTGACCGGAGATGCTCCACGGCCACCGTATGATTCTGTGCTGCATCAGGGGCTGCTCTTCCCCTGTGGGGTGGGGAGGGTGGGGAGGTTGTCTGGCAGCCACTTGTCACGAGTTGGGATGAAGGCTTGAGGCTCCCAGCAGCATCAGGCAGTTACTGCCTTGCCCGACTTGGGAGTTGGTGCCCCTTGAGGGTGGCCTCTGGCCACGCAGTTTTGGCTGCCTATCCCCTCCCTCCACCTCTTGAGGGTGTTGTCCTGGCTGCGGGGCCTCAGGTGCCCAGAGGCGTGGCTTCGCATGGCTTGGGTGGCTCCCAGGAGGCCCTGCTGGGCAGGAATGCAGTGGCCTGTCCGGACAGGCTGTTCTCCAGCTCTCTGTCTCCCTGGGCGGGTGGCCTCCCGACGGCTGTCTCCTGATGGCTGCCTGCCCCATGTCCCCGAGAAGCGGCCCCTCCCTGCCTCTCCTGGAGTTTGGTGTGTGGGGCCCGCAGGCACATTTCTGCCAGGGGGCCGGGCTGGGGCGGCCTTGCCCACTGCGGGCAGCTCCTCTCTCCGCACCGCCAGGGCCCCGCTAACGGCTTGCCTCTGGTTCAGTTTCCAGGCCGAGCGGCCCGCGCTGAATGTCGTCATCTTCCCTCTGCTCCACGAGGGCCTGACCAATGTCATCCGGGACGTCCCCATGGTGCACCTGGATGAGATCACCTTATTTAAAAGCAGAGTGGCCGAGGAGCCCCCGAACCTGTGGTGGTGACAGGGACAGCTGGTGCCAGGCGAAGCTGCTTCCGGCAGCCGAGCCTCCCGCCTGCCGCTGTCGCCTCTGCCAGTCTCCTGGGCCAGGAAGCAGGACTGCCCTGACGGGCGTGTGACCTGGCTACCGCTGCTCACCGCCTGCCTGTGCTGGACTCCGGGGCCCGCCGGGTCCCAAGAGGAAGGATGCCCCCTCTGCCCAGCCATCCCGCATACCTGTCGTCTCCCAGGGCCTCCCGAAGCTTCCTCTTGCTTTCTCTCGGCGCTCGGTGAAGCATGGGTCTCATCTGTGAGGAGGATGAGGAGGAAGAGCCGGCTGTCAGGGTGACCTGCGGGGCCCGGCGTGGGTGTTCCTGAACTGAGACTCACAGCCGTCACGCAGCGCTGACTCCTCAGGGTCCCTGACCGGGTCCCCAGAGCAGCACAGGCCGCCAGTGCCGTCCCCCGCCGCTACTTCACCCTCCACAGGGTGTCCTGTGTTTCTGGCCACCTGCATCAGGCTCTGAAGCGGTGGCCTTGTGGGGGTGACTGTGCGTGTGGGGGTGGATGCGCTCCTGCGGTGACACAAGGGTACAGCTGGTGATCGTGTGCCCAAGTGGCCCTTCCTTTGGGCCAACTGGGAGCACGACGCAGTGGGAAGCTTCAGATTTGGGGCTCTCCTTCCCAGAAAGACACATTTTAACCCAATTGTGTGTCCACCAGGTCTCCAGCCAGATGGAGTCAGACAAGTTCCGGGCCGCTGGCTGGGCAGGGTCCCCTGTGGGGCTGGGACCATGGGGCGAGGCCTGGGGCAGGCCTGTTGCCCAGCCAGCACAGCACTCAGCTTTAGGACCCGCTCTCCGTGAAGATCTGTGTTTCTGGGGAACTACATATCTGGCTTCATTCAAGACACTTGAAATATTAAAACTTAGAAAGGACATTTAAAGCCAGAGTAGTGATCCAACTACCCCATTTTCTAGAGCTTTATTTAGCACTTTAAAAATTTCAGTGCAGCTAATGCAAATTTGGGGAGTGACCTCCCAGTGTCCGAGGCCTCTTTCCCTGTGCTGAGCCCGCTGCCTTCTCTACCACACGACTCTGCCCAGCGCTGGTGGCTCCTCGGCCCGTGGCTTCCGAGGGGCTGCGATCGGGTTCCTTCCACCCCAGCTCCAGGCCTGATTGCTCTCGGTGATGCTCCTGGAGCCCTGCGGGGGACGCTGGGCACTGTTTGCGGCTTCCAGCCAGGGGCACGTCAGTGCTGCAGAGGCTGCCTCCCCGGGATCCCCAGCCTCCGTCTCCCTCTGGGTTGGGGTGCAGGGCTCAGTGGGCCCTGCTCACGCTGCTGGTGCCCTTCTTGGCTGCCATCTCTTCTGGGGCCCCCAGCCCGGCCATCTTCCCACTTTGTGTCTGTGGTGACTGTCCCCCTCCCCCCATTCCATGTAGCGTGTCCTGCAGCTTACCTACTAAAAGAACAAGTCTGTGGCCCTGGGGCTTTTCACTTGCCTTTCCTTCCCTGGGTTCTTGAGGGACGGATAGTTCAGCAGCCCCAACTCTGCGGGGCTGAGGGGGCCCAGGAAGCCAGACAGAGCTGCAGGAATCAAGCAGTCCCGGGGTCAGGGCCCTGGGAGGAGCAGTCTGTCTGGCCGTCACTGCCCATCCCGGGGGCTCTGCTCTGCCCTCCCGTCCCTCCTCTTGTCTGAATGGACGGGGGTCTATACAGGTGGCGTGGGGTGAGTCTCCCCGCTCCTCACCCTGGTTTTCATGCCTTCTCCCTGCCCCAGGCTGTGGCCGGCTCTTCTTTGCAGCCTGAACAGAGGGACCGGTCTGCACGTCGCCCGCAGGTGAATGCCTATGGGCTTCACCTTGGAGGTCCTGATGTGGTCTGAGAGCCCTGCCTGGCCTTGGAGGCTGACGGACGGGGTGCCCTGGGCCCCAAAGAGACGGGGCTGAGGTTCCTGTAGGGTCCCATGGCTGTAGATGAGGGTGTGAGAATTGGTGGGCGTACCTCCCCTCCCCAGTTTTGAGCTATTTCATGTGGTGCCCAGGGACCCCCCCCGCCCCCCAGGCAGGAAGGGCCTGGTATGGGGGCTGACCGCTTCTGACCCTCAGAGCAAGCGTGTGGCTGGTGGCAGCCTGACCGGCACGGCTGAGGTGCACAGGGCCCTAGGTGGCTCTGGGTGTCCTTCTCTCCTCCAGAGCAGCCCGGGCTCCGGCTGGAGAGTGAGCTTTCCCCCAGGCTGCGATGGTGTGTTCATGCACTCGCCTGGGCAGCCTGTTTGCACGAGCGAGCGGGCTTAACCAGCAGCATCACCGTTGCCGCCAAACAGGGCTGGGAGGGGCCGCTCACCGAGGCTGAGCCGGCGGGGTGGGGGGCGGTGTTGTGCAGAGCCGCCCCCGCCCAGCAGACCTTGTATTCTTAGCGTCCCCGTCCGGCTCCTAGAGCAAGAGCTGCCGCCACTCCTGGCCCGAGACGGGACTGCGCAGATGTTAACACTGCGCTGTTTGTCGCTGAGTGCTGTTTTGGCAGTGGTGTTAATTGCAATTTATATTCTGCAGCTTTTTATGCGGGGAA
This sequence comes from Enhydra lutris kenyoni, assembly GCF_002288905.1. Lineage (NCBI taxonomy): Eukaryota > Metazoa > Chordata > Mammalia > Carnivora > Mustelidae > Enhydra > Enhydra lutris. The sequence continues at coordinate 52,186,748 of NW_019154097.1, forward strand.
AAGAACCCACCCTAATGGTCCCCAGTTGGCAGAACTGGGCTGTTAAGTGCGGACCATATGCTGCCTGCCGAGAGGGGCCTGGTCAGCACTGCTGGCTGCGCGTGCGCGTACATCCACGTGCACACGCGTGTGAGTGTGGTCTGCTTCATGCACGTGCACGGTGTGCGTGCGCGTGCACGTTTCCACACATGATTGCATGTGTGCGTGTGCGTGCGCGTGTACGAGGGAGAGAGAAGAGCCCGGGGCAGGTGGGCAGGATGAGGAGGAAGGAGAGGAGAGATCAAGGTGTTTATCCCTTCGTGAAGATAGAAGCCACCTGCGCCCCCAAGGCCGCTCCTCCTGCCTGCGACCCCTCTGCCCTAGACCCCGTGGCTGGTCTTCCCCTGCCCTCCCCGGGTGGCCCGGGGTGTTGGCTGCCACACCTCCGTACAGCCTGGTCAGAGGGGCTGAAGGTGCTCCCCCGGGGACGCCCCTGGAGCCTGCAGAGACCAGAGGCCTGCGGCTTCCCTGTCTGTGGTTTTTCATTCTCACGGGCAAGTATGTTTACTTCCCAGCTCAAGGAGGCTGCCTTAAGGACATCTCACTCTGGCATATGCCCGGGAGGCCGATTCTATCCCTGCCTGTCAGCTGTCCTCTGAACCCCCGTGTCCTACACCAGGCTGGAGGGCGCGCTGCTCAGGCCCGCGGCTGGAGCCCAGGATGGGCTCTGGGATGACCCCCCCACACACACACACACACCTCGGGCAGCTCTGCAAGGCTGGGTCTTGGGGGTGAGCTTCCCTTAACTGCCCCTGTGCCAGGACCCACAGCTGCAGGCCACTTGGCTGAGAGGATGAAGCTTGGCGGAGGCCTGGCTGGGAGAGCTGGGCCGGGGGAGCAGGGCCGCAGGAGCCGAGGGACCCGGATGTCTGTTGGCCCTCGAGGGTCTGAAACCAGCTTGTGCCATCTTGGTTGTGCCAGCGGCCCTCCCCGAGTCTGTGCCAAGAAGGCAATGATCCTGTAGCCTGCCCCCCACCTTGTGAGAAGGGAACCCTGCTGGGGACCCACTTTCATGACCTTTCCGGAGGCACAGGGGCAGCGGGCAGCCTCCTGCTCCTCTGGCCCTCATTGTCTGCTTCTGGAGGCGTGAGAGTTGCTGAGTCCTCATGAGGAAGAGTAATAAGGAATGAGAAGCTCGTGGACGAGGATAATGCCATGTGGCTGATGATGGCAGATTCCAGCGGAGACCCCGGACTGCGGATGGAGACGTGGAAGGGGGCACTGGTGGACAGTTCCCTTGGCCCTGAGCCTCCTCCCCCACACTTCGACAGGAGGGGACAGGATTGTGCGGCAGGGGCTTGGGTGCCCTTGTGGTGTTCGTGCTGGGGATGTGGGATTCTCGCCGGGAGTCTCTAAGGTTGCTGAAACAGGCCGGATGGTGTCACCCGAACGTCTAGATTACTTTCTAGAGCTGTTTCAGAAACATGGGGGGTCAGGAGGGGAGCTTGCATTCATGTCACGGGGGCTGGGCACCTTCTGCACTCTGGTCCGGGCCAGCCAGCAGGGGAATGGGGGAGACCCAGGGCTGCTCGTGGCCGTGAGGTCCAAGAGCCACGTTCACTGCCTGGGAGAGGCTTGGTTTGCAGCAGAAGCAGCTGCTCGGCTAAAGCTGGTGAGGCGATGGTTTTCTGTGGAGTCTCCATGGTGTGGGCTGGAGGATCCTCTGCCGTGCTCACCGGAGCAGGCTGGTGGGCGGGCTGCAGGGCGAGGGGCAGGAGGGGCGGCCACGCGATGGCTGTGGTGCAGGGTGTTGTCCGGCCCTGGCCCCCCTCGACCACTGACTGTCTGTATGTGGCCGACCAGAAGCGGTTGAGCTCAGCATGTTTTTAAAGGGGGGGAGGGTGAGTCGGCCAGGGGCCTCACGGTATGTGGTGACCAGGTGCTAAGTGACCAAATACGTGTCACCTGCCTTTCCACACAGACCATCTTTTCCGTCTGGTGATGCCCACTCCTGAATTTTGTTTTCAAATGACATTTTGAATGGGTATTTTCATGTAAATTTGTGGCATGTGGAAAGTTTCAAATAAAGTGGACTTGATTCAGAAAACCAGGTGGCCTTGCTGTCCTTCCAGAAGGGACACTCCCTGACCTTCCCCCTATGACCCTCTCTAGCCCTGGGGCGGGGGCATGGTTGGGGGGCACTCATCGCCCACGGCTGTTCCGACATTGGGGTTACCTGCTTGCAGATGTGAGACCCAGGAGGGGATCCGGAGGCGGCTGCTAGGTCAGCCTTTGCAGACCAGGGAGGAAGGCTGTGGGCTTCTGGAGCGTGGTCTCACGGGTATGCTGCTGCCACCACTGCCCAGCTCCATCCCTCTACTCTGAGATGCTGTTCCCATGACACACTGACTCCCACCCCCTCCCCAGCCCCCGGCACCACCGTCTCCTCTCTATGCACCTGATGGCCCCGGGAACCCCAAAGGAGTAGACGGGGCTCTGAGAAGGGACTCTGGCTGCAGCGTGGAGAGGGGAGAAGGTCGCAGCTGAACCAGAGGGAGTGGGGCAGGTGGGCAGGTGTCCAGGCAGGAGCGGGGACCTGGAGTCGGGAGGGGCGGGGGCCCCAGGGTGCTGCGAGACAGAGGGACAAGGTCAGGGGCTATCAGGTGGGCCGAAGAGGGCTCAGCTATCCCTCCTGAGCTCCCCCCGGTCCTCCAGAAGAGAGTCGCCTGAGGCGAATGCTGATTACGGGGGCCAGGGGCCTCCATCCTTCCTGACGGTCCAAGCCAGTCACCCAGCTTGGCATGCACCTACCCACAGGACTCCCCACCATGGTCTGCTTCTGCCCAGAACCACTGAGAAGCTGAGGAGACAGAGCCCAAGGGCCAGCAGTGACCTGCCCAGGAGGGACAGGACTGACCCACTGTGCTGCTGATGCTGGACTGGATCGTGGGAGCACAGGAGCGAGAAGTCCTAGTGGCCCGTGCTTCAGACGCCACTGTGACCTGTGGTCAGGGTGACAGGTAAGTGGCGGGGGATGCAGCCAGGGCTGGGAAACCACGGGAAAAGGCCACTGCTGCTGTCCTACAAGCCACCCCCTACGTCACGGTGTGGACGAGCAAGTGGGAGACGCTCCTGGCTTCCAGGGGACAGGTGTTTGGACTAGGCACAGTGTGGTGTCTTGCCTCAGCTCCCTGATATCTAGAGCCTCTTCTGGGGGCTGGAATCTTCTGGAAGTGTCTTCACTCAGGTGACGGTGGTTGGTGCTAGCTCTCCACCAGGACTGCAGCCAGAATGCCTACGTGTGGCCTCTCCCTGTGGTCTGTCCATGTGGCCTAGTTGGGTCTCCTCAGAGCATGGTGACTGTGTTTCAGGAAAACCCCAGGGATACGCCTTAGCCTTGGACGTCCCATAGCGTCACCTCCACACATTGGGTTGACTGAGAAAGTCACAGGTCAGCCATGTTCAAGAGAAGGGGACACAGGCCTGCTCGACCCCTACTCCCAGCCCCCCTGGGGGTCCTTTCGAGGGAGGTCCCACTGTGGAGAGTGCGTGGAATGGGAATTAGCACTGTGGCGTTTTTAGCAAGTGCCTCGCAGTCAGAGAAGAGCCCCTGCACACGGGGAAATGCGAAGGGCCCGGCACTGCGCCGGAAAGGCCGGGCCGCGCACTTGGCGTTGACTTGGAATTGACTGGGAGGCAGTCTGGCCTTTGTCGATAGGCTGAGCCTCTAAGAAAGCCATTCTTTGTGGCAGAGATGACAGCGCAGGGGTCCTGTGTGCGGAGGGTCTGTGTTAGAAGCCCCGACAGCCGGCAGTTGAGGCTGGAGGTGGGGGAGGGAGGGCGAGGATGACAAGCTTGGACTGTCACCAGGCGCCTTGCGTAGGACTTATTTGTCACTGGCTTACCCCTCCTGGCAGTGGAGGAAAGCATCGCAGAACCCTGACCTTGCAGAGCTGAGGGCCTCCTGGGAGCTCCTGGGCCGCACTTGGCCCTGCAGCGGTTGGGTGGTGAGTGAGTGAGCCACTGAGTGTGTCTCCCACTGCAGAGCCCAGGCCAGAGGTCGCTGGTGTCGCCGAAGCTACTTTCCCTCGGACCTTTCCTGTCTGGAGCCGTATGAGGTTGCTGGGAGCGACTGCAGCCCCTTGTACCCAGCTTTGGAGACCCTACCCAGCGCCGCACGGTCCTCAGCGAAGCCCTGAAGACCACCCACCCCAGTGACGAAGGGGATGGGGCCCTGCAGGGGGGTTGCAGCCTGGGAAGCCCCCCGGCCCGTGGATTCCTGCCCTCCCTCCCCCCACAGCCCCACCTGCTCCCGCTTCCACACACCCTCATGAGCACAAGCTCGGATTCACACAGACATACACACACACACACACACACACGAGCACACACTCAGTGGCTTGCACACGGCCCCTCGCACGCAGATAATCCCCACATTGTACACATGCTCACACACGCTCACACACATTCCTGCACACATACCCTTGCATACCTGCGTCATAGCCACAGTGCGCGCCCGCACCCCCAGCGGTCACACTCCATGTGTTCACACCAGCACTCACACCCACCCCCCCGCCATGCTTCACACCCACACGCTTACACATTCCCATTCACGCCCTCACACTACTATTGTGGGCACGTACCCTCGCACTCACACGCTCGCACGAAGGACTGGGTTACTTTGACACCCCAGTCACTGAATACAACCAGTTCAATTCAAGGTAAACTTTTCTAGTATGTTTATCCCAGAAAATCGGACGATTTCAGAGAAGTAGAGCAAAGGGGAAGAGCAGTGGCCCACATTTTCGGCAGGCGCCGCGAGCTTCTGTTGATAATTTTAGTTAATGTCCTTGGAGTCCCCGTTACGTGCTTTTAAAAAATGTCCTTTGGCTGCGCTCATCCCACTTGTGAGTGAAAAGCAGGATCCTGACGATAACAGGATCCTGTGTCCTTCCCGGCTCGTCAGGCTAACAATGTGGTTTGCTGTCACACCAACGCTGGTCCCTCGTCGTTGGACAATTAGGTTGTCTCTAATTAGCCACTCTTCCAGAGAAAGCTGCTCTGATCCCCTTGTGCTGGAGCATTTTTTCTATATTTAGAATTCTTTCCTTAGGAGAGACTCTCGTTAGTGAAGTTTCTGGGTCTACGTATGAATTTTAAGGCTGGGAGCTGCCTTTAGGGGGCTGTGGAAGTGGAGTGGTATTTTGGGGTGTGGGCTGAGCCTCTTTCTACAGGATGATCTGGCTTGCATGTCAGTCCCTGGCTTTGGAGCTCCAGGGTCACCTCCCATTTGCCAAGTTCCCTGATTCCAAATGAACTAATTACCCGGGACGTTGATGATTATCAAAGCATGTGAAGTAGCAAATGAGAAACTGAAATGAATTAATGTCAGAGGATGTCAATCCTACCAAAGGGTGATACCCCACGACCCCCAGGTTTGCTTTTGTGTCCAGGGGAGCCCTAACCTCCAGCTGGGCATTCCCGAATTGCGGGGTGTGGTGGCAGCCAGAGTCCCAGGAGGGGACACCCATGTGGGGCTTGGTCTGGGGTCTGGCAGCATCCCGCAGGCCATTTGTGGAGGTAGAATAAGGGCCCCCAAAGGTGTCTATGCCTGAATCCCCAGATCCCGTGACTGTGTTAGGGTCCACGGCAAAGCGAAGGTAAGTTTGCCCATCAGCAGGCTTTGGGATGGGGAGACTAGCCCCATGTAATTGCAAGCATCCTAGAAAGCAGAGGAAGGAGAGCCTCCAGCATTGCTGGAGGGAGGGACCAGGACCCGAGGAATGCGGTGGCCTTCCTGGTGCCTCCTGTCGCTGGGAAAGCCAAGGAGACGGGTTCTCCCCTCGAGCCTCTGGGACAAGCCAGAGCCAGGTCTGGTGACAACCGGAGTTTGGCCAGTGAGATTCGGGTCACACTCCTGACCTCCAGGACCGTATGAACATTAACTTGTGTCCTTGACCACAGTGTTGGCAACGGGCAAGGAATTCCCCCCTGCTTCTCTCCCCTGCAACCCCTGACCTGTCCTCCCTGCGCACAGAGCAGCTGGCCAAGGCATTTCCACCAAAGGGAAGGATTTCTGGTGACTTCGTTTCTTTCAGTTCTTTTCAGTCCTTTTCCAGATTCTCTGCAATGGTCGTGGAGGAACTTAATTCTGAGATGTAAACAAGACAAGACACACACAGGGAAACAAAGTGAACAAAAATAATTTCACGAGAAACATAGTATGGAGCTCTTAACCAGAGCAGTTCGGGTCTCTATGCCGTAGAAGGAGGGATTAGTCACAGGACACTGATCCCAAAGGCAGGTTGGGGGATGCCACACAGCTGTGGTAACAAGATCAGGGTAAGTTTGTGCAGAGTAAAACCTGGACCCACACAGTTACGCGCTAGCCTTTGGTGGCGGGGTCTCGGGGGTCGAGGAACCCCTCTCTGGGTCCAGGAGGTGGGACTCGTTCAGCCCAGCCTTGGTGGGCTCTGAGGAAGTCCTTCTAAGGCACCAGCTGGGTTTTCTTCTGTCTCTGTAATCTGACCACTCCTGGGGCCTCCTAGAAGAGGAATCGTTCAGTGCAATGGTCTAAATGTTTGTGTCCCCCCCGCCAAATTCACATGTTGAAATCCTGCCCCCCACCATGATGATATAAGGAGGTGGTGCCTTTGGGAGATGAGCTGAGGGAGGAACCCTTAGTGCCTTAGTAAAGTGACCCCAGGGACCCTTCCCCACCAAAGACGAAAGATCGGACTCTGTAAGAGCTTTTCAAAGCCCCCATGAACCTTTCATCCCCCCACTTTTTCTTTTGGATTGGTCTACTATTTATTTATCTGTAATTTTGGTTAGTCTGTTGTTTGCGCCGACTGTGAATTGTTTAATGTGCTGCACTAAACTAAAACACTTGTTTGTAACTATTTTCAACAAATGCCCCCCACCCTCCCTAGAAGAGGCTTTTAGCAGGAAGTGAGCTCTGAGTCAGGTCAAATAAAGAGAATTTCTCCAACGGGGACACCAAGGAGGCAGCAGCCGTGTCCAAGGATGCTGGTTTTTTGGAGAATGAGGCTTTGGAGCACCCTCCATTCCTCCTGGCTCCTCCGGGACTGGGAACATGGGCCGCTGGTTTTCAAGGCCACCGCTGAGCTGCCAAGTGAGAGATGGGATGAGGCAGTCAAAACCCCACAAAATGCTGAACCTACCCAGATTCAGTCACTTTTCTGGAATAAACATTTCCCCGTTGGCTGCAGGCCTCTGGTTGATTTCCAGAGTTCTGGAAAAGTTGATTCTAATCATTTTGGGGGGCCAGTTTTTTCCATTGCTTCTATGAGGGGTGAGTTTTCAAAGGTTCCCACTTGGCCATTATTCCTCCCGTGACTGCCATCACTTTAGACAGCCGTGTAATATTCCGCGGGTGCTGTATGCTGTATTAGGACTTCTTCAGCTTATCCCCTGTGGCTACATTTTTGATGGTTGTCAGTCTTCTGCTCTTCCATACGTTGCTGCAAGTTAAGAATAGTGCTTGACTATCACTTTACGCGTGTGGAAGGGTCTGTAACAAATTCCCAGGAAGGAAGTGCCGGCTCAGAGAGCATGTGCCTTTGTGATTAGAAAGGCACTGCCCGCGTCATCCTCCACAGGGATGGGTTGAACCAGCTTACATTTCCACTAACAATGTCCAGGAATCTCTGCTTCCCACCGTCTTGCCAATAGAGGATGTTCACTAACTTTTGAATTTTGCCCATTGGGTGGGTGAAAATAGTACTGAAGTGTGATTTCACTGAGCATTTCTTCTATGAGCAAAGTTGAGCTTCTTTTTATTTATTTTAAAGGCCATCGAGAGTCTCCATTCTATGTTACTTTTTTATTTAAATATTTATTTGAGACAGAGAGTGAGAGAGTGTGCACGCTTGCACAAGCAGCGGGGAGGGGTAGAGGGAGAGGGAGAGAGAATCTTAAGCAGGCTCCCCGCTGAGTGTGGAGCCTGACGTGGGGCTCGATCCCAGGACCCTGAGCCAAAACCAAGTGTCGGCCGCTCAGCTGATAGCGCCCTCAAGGCACCCTTATGTTATTTTTTTCTTACTGGTTTATAGACACTCTATCTATAAGGAAGATGAGAGCCTTTTTTTTTTTTTAATTTTTAAAAAATATTTTATTTCTTTATTTGACAGAGATCACAAGTAGGCAGAGAGGCAGGCAGAGGCGGGGGCGGGGGGGGAAGTAGGCTCCCCAGCGAGCAGAGAGCAGGAAGCGGGGCTCGATCCCAGGACTCTAGGATCATGACTTGAGCCGGAGGCAGAGGCTTTAACCCACTGAGCCACCCAGGCGCCCCAGCCTTTGTTTTATATCCTTAAGAAGTGCTTTGTTCCACTTCTCTCTGCTCCCAGGTCTTGCTCTCTAGGGACCTGGAGACCGTGGGAGCACAGACTCTGTAAGTAGCCCCTGCCCTCTGGGGACAAGCCCCAGGCCCTGGGCCCTCCTGGGGGCTTCGGCTGTCTGACGAGCCAGCCTCAGGGACCCACCAGGTGTCTCCTGCCCATTCCTGTGCTGCTCCCTCCACTTCAGTGCCCTGTTCCGCCCGTGACTGTGGAAATACCCCCCACCCGCCCACCGTGTCCCTCAACATCCAGCTGCCTTTGATGTTAGCCTCCCAGGGAGCTCTCCCCCCTGGTCCGGGCCCTTCCAGACAGAAGCAACCCCCTCTTTTCCCGCACAAGACAGTGCAGGTGCCTCGTGCAGACATCACTGCTAATGGCCGTTATTGTCCTGCCTTCGGCTTTGGAAGCCGTCTTTCTTTCCTAATACAATAAAGCTCATTTGAGAAACAGCCAGTATAAGCAAAGGAACACTAAAGTAATCCCAACACTAATATTTCAGCGCACATCCTTCCAGCCTTTGTCTTTGGGCTGCGGAGATGGGTGCGAGGTATCGAAGAGATTAAAATGGGATTATATTCCACAAATGACTTCGCCCAGAGCTCCTTTCACTTCCTGTGTATGTGGTACCCCCCCGTGTGTTCCCGCCCCCCGTGGTCTGCTACACGGCGACTTGTGATGGCTTTACTGACCAGACTTATTTAACGGGTCCCCCGTGATTGGGAATCAGGTCACTTCTAGTTTTGTTGTTTCTGGAAACAGCTGCAGTGAGTGTTCTTATCAACGGACTATGTGTGTGTGTTTCTTTCTTTAGAACAGAAGACATTCCTAGAAATCCAATTTTAGGGTCCAAAGGTGTTTAGAATTTGAGGTGTCTGTACAGCGGGGACCATCCCCCCCAGTAGCGAATAGAGTATGGTTCCTCTCCTGCAGCTCATCTCTTCCCTCTGTGGTTGAGGAGCTTCCCCAGGGAAGATGCTGGCCTGTCTCCCCTGCGCAAGCACCCAGTCTGGGCGCAGGCTTGGACCGGCTGTTGGAATGTTCGGTGACATGAACTCATTCAATCAAGAGAGAGACTCTTCAGTCTGGTTCGGTCCAGGTCAGTCTCTGCGGAACGCTTGTGTCTGCAAAAAAAAAAAAAAAAAACAGAACAAAACAAAAAAAACCTGATGCTAAGGACTTTTGTTCCTAAAATGTGTTTAAAGCCCTAAATGTTAAAACAAACCAATAACCAATAGCAGCAGCGAACCCTAGACGGGTTAGTGCAGTCGTCCTTGTCTTGGCACGGTTGTAGGTCCTTTCAGGCGGAGAAGCCCAGGTCAGCCGTGAGCCACAGACCCTATGGGGCGGCCGAGAAGAGAAGGGGTCCGGTCCCAGCAGTGTTGACCGCCCCCCCCCACCCCCCAGCAAAGATAGGGCTGGTGCAGAGCCAAGTGTGGCGACTAGGCTGGACAGCATGCTTTCCAGGCTTCCAGCCTCACGGAGACCTGAGCCCCCAACCTGGGCCCCTCTCCTCCACTTGCCCTTGACCCCCGAAGCAGTCTAAGCTCCTTTTATGACTCCCAGGGCCCAGCCGATGGGAGGTCATCAGTGACCGTGTGAGGCTGGGGCTGGCGACCCCATGTGTGTGGTCTCCTCCAGGACGACTCTCTAGCCAAGTTTGCGACCCCTCTTTGGGCTGATGAAACCGAGGCCCAGAGCAGGCCAAGGGGCGTGCATGTCCAGCTGCCAGGGCCAAACTCCTGCGGGGACAGAACGGTCACCGGGAGAGAGGTGGGCCGAGGACGACCTCATGCGAGGGGCGATTCACACACAAACAGCACTCGTGTGTGGAGGAAGAATAGTTTCTTTGCACAAATAAGACTTTTGGCTCTGTTTCCCAGAAGCACCGTAGCTCGGAGCAGCGCTGCTCCCGAAAAAGAAAGAAAAGATATGGTGAGGGAGGAGAAAAAGCCTTTCAGTGACGGAACAGTTGCTCTGGGGCAGAGGGCATAGGGCAGGGGGTAGGGGTGGCGTGGAAGGGCAGGCTGCTGCCCTTCTGCCTCCGCCGTCAGACTGGGCCAGGCCCTGCTGCAGGGACTTCAAGCCCCTGACAGACTTCTCTGCTGACAAGGACCAGGCCAGGGATGCCAACTGTCATGCTGGGATCTGCCACTCTGGCCAAACAGGCTGTTCTGAGGCAGACACAGACCACCCCCCCTCAACCCCTGGCCAACAAAAAACCTACTTAACACGCACACGCACACACACAGAGTCATATCCGGAGCCGTCCCGACACACACATGGGAGTAAAAGCACACTTCCTTGTGTGGCCTCCTGTCACCTCCCTGACCTGTCAGCCACAGTACCACAGGTCTCTGTGAGCCCCAGAGATACCCTGTGTGCCCAGCTGGCCACACTCGCCATCCGGTCAGTTTCCCCCAGGGCTGCAGCCCCTGCTGGTCCCATGTGTCCCCCTTCCCTGTGAGGACAGAGGGGCCTGCCATGTCCCCCGAGCTGGGCACAGTGTCTGGCACGTGAGGACAGCCACCGCAGTGCTGGGCCTCGAGTGTGCCCTACCCTCTGCTCCAGGTTCCTGGAAGTGGCCCCTGGTGACTTGGCCGGGCCTGGCGGGTCAGGGTGAGGCCCGCCGTCGCCACGGGCACTGGCTCTAGAGGAGACGTGGGTGGGTCTGGACACCCCTCCCAGGTGTCTGTCCCTTCCATTTGTGCATATGGGTCCCAGGGTCTGATGGCCAGCAGGGGGCTCAGCGGGCCCAGGGCAGAGCTTCTGAGGGTCCCGGTCCTGACCTCTGTCTGCTCAGAAAACACCCCCGACAAGGTGTGCTCACCGCCAGGCCTGCCATGCACGCTCCTTCGGGGTCCTTGCTGGGGCTCAGCCCTTTTACTCCTCATCCAGTGGCCGGAAACCTCCCAGGCCTTACCTCCACCGCTCGCCCCTATTCAGCATGCAGGGCCCAGCCCGGCCCAGCCCACAGCCCCCTCCTCCAGCTGGGCAGTGGGATTGTGGGAGAGCCTAATGGAGACACTGCTCCCACTGAGCTTAGGGGCACCTTCCCCTCCAAGGTGTGCCCAGCCTACGGGTCTCCTTTACTGCTGGGCGGCTGTGGGGCACCAAGGGCTGCAGGACACCATGGGGGACAGACTGCGGACACCTGCTGGGGCGTGGCCACACGTGTTCACCTCCTCCTCCTGGCACACCCACAGGGATACCCCATGACCCCCACCTTGTGTTTGTGACACTTTTTTCCTCCTGGGCCCCCGGTAAGACTGTATTTTACATCATAACCTAGAACGGAGAACACAGGCACAGTACCCCGAACTAGGTGGTCGGGAAGCGGTAGTGGCCCTGAGTGAGAGGGACACACACTGATACTTGACCTTGTCTTCTCCTGTCCTGTTGTTTTGTCTGTCATTGGAAAACTAAACTTCAGTTGGACTGAACCCACTAAGTGGCTTTCATGGCTTCCTGGTGAGTTTTCCACATTGGCTTTTGGGAAGGACAGTTTACTGCGTGGGGTGACATCTTAAGTCTTTGGGACGTTAGCTTCCCCGGCTCCCCCGCTGCCAATCCCGTGCTCAATCTCAGGAATGCCTCATGTGCCAGCAAATCAAAGCCCCCAAACATTTCCAGATGGCCCCCTGGTGTGTGGTATCGCCTCTGACCCCATGAGTGGAGGGTCGGCAGCCGGTCCTCAGGCTCCTTGGGTTGTCCCACGTCCTCTCCAGCCCTTGGTTTGGTCAGTCTTTCGTTTTGGCCATGGTGGGGTGTGTGTGTGTGTGTGTGTGTGTGTGTGTGTGTGTGTGTGTGTGATATTGTTTACCATCCACCAGAGTAACTTCCGCCTTGTATTGCCATCTATGCTGCTATGAACATGTGCATACACATCTCTCTTTGGGTCCCTTCTCTCAGTTCTAGGCATCTTCTTTACTGGATTTTAGGGTAGTTCTGTGTCAAAAAAATTTTTTTTCAAGTACACTCCACACCCAACGTGGGGCTCGAACCCACGACCTCGAGATCCAGAGTCCCCTGCTCTACCAGTTGAGCGAGCTGGGCACCTGGTGTGTTGAATTTCTGAGGAGCCGCCGTACTGTCCTCTGTGGCGAAGGTACAGTTTGCATTCCCAACAGCAGGGCACGGGGTTCCGGTTTCTCCACATCCCCAGCAGCACCGTCCGGATGGGTGTGAAGTGGCTGCCCCTTCCGTTTGAATTTCCCCGATGATGAGTGATACTAAGCATCTTTTCACGCGTTTATTGGCCATTGGTATGTTTCCCTGGAGAAGTGGCCATTCGAGTTCATTCTCAGTGTTCGAGTTAAGATGTCTGCTGTTGTCGGGGTGGTGATCCTTTCTTAGTCTCACGCCTCACCGCCCCCAGCTGTCTGGCTCCCCAAAACCAGGTCTGGCTGAGTGCTGGGCCAGTGACCCCTCTTGGAAGGGGAGCCTCTGGCCGAGTTGAGCCTTTTGATGGCTGAAGCCCCAGCCAGCAGCTCGACTGTCACCTTGAAGGAGAGCCTGAGTCACAGCCACTGCGTTAAGGGGCTTCTAGTTACGCAAACCCCCCCCCACCACCACCACCACAAGCAGCGTGAGATCGTGCATGCTTGTTGCGTGGAGCTGCTGAATTTAACATGAAACTCAGGCAGGTGTCTCTAGAAAAAGCCATCCGCAGGGAGGCAGTGGTGAAGGCCGCTGGAGACGGACAAGGAAGTCCTTATAAGATCCGAGTGGAAGGACGGGGATTTCGACACGCAGGAATCAGGGGAGATCGCTAACCATCCCAAAGCCAAGGACAGCAGCGTCACTGGGAGGAGGGAGGAAGGTGGGCGGGGACACTGGAGAGGACAGGGGTCTGCAAGTGACAGATGTCACCCCATGTGTGCCTTCGGCTCTCAGCCTTTTCATTTTAGGACCATTCTTTTTTTTTTTTTTTTTTTTTTTTAAAGATTTTATTTATTTATTTATTTGAGAGGGAGAGAGTGAGAGAGAGCATGAGAGCTGAGAAGGTCGGAGGGAGAAGCAGACTCCCCATGGAGTTGGGAGCCTGACTGGGACTCGATCCCGGGACTCCGAGATCATGACCTGAGCTGAAGGCAGTTGCTTAACCAACTGAGCCATGCAGGCGCCCTCGTTCTTAATGACCATATTACATTCACACATTGGTATTGGAAGGATAGCAGCAGTAGCTTGTGTTTGTGGGGTCCTCACTACGGACCACGTGCCATTTGAAGCCCTCTCTCCATGAAGTGCGTTAGCTCAACCACACGGCCTGTGAAGTGGGTGGTGTCATGTCCTCCACCCTGACCAGCAGACCACCAGCTTACCCAGTCACCCAGCCCACCTGACACGGAGCATCCTGGCAGGGTTTCATTGCATTGGGTTGGGTTGGGTTGGGTTAGGGGTGGTGATCAAATGAAATGTGGGTTTTTTTTGTTTTTCTCCCTGTCTCTCCGGGCTTTTTGGATCAGCTGTACATTTCATCAGGCGATTTCTATACCCTGTGCCACTTACCGAGGAATTCATGGACCAGAGCTGGGTCAAGGCAGGGCCCTGTTGGCCTACCTCTGCAGACCTCCCTCCAGGAGGTCCACCAGCAGCCCCCCAGTTGGGGTTCCCAGGCCAGAAATGCATTTCCCTCTGACTGTTTTCAGGGGGCCGGGCTCCGGCCCCCAGGGGCAGTCACTGTTGGCTTTCCTGCCCTAGTGACACATTGTCTCATGCCATTTCTGCACAGGCGGGTTCCTCCATTCTGCTCCTCATCCCTCTGGGCTCCCAAATACTTAGGGATGAAACCGCTCTAGAATGAGAAAGGCCTTACTGAGCCCTGGGCCTGCTCGTGCCCAGCTATCTCTTTGGGGGGCAGTGGGGGTGCCCCGGAAACGCCAGGCACTTCTCCCCAGCGGCTCACTGCCGTGTTGCCTGGCAACTGGCTTCTCCTTATCAGCTCCCAGACAAACTCCAGCCAGATCCTGAAACGGCCCCACCTGTTTTTCAGTTTGTGGTTTGGGTTTTTTTTTTGTTTGTTTTTTTTTCTTTTAATTTTAGGAAGTGAAATGAACAACACTCATTCTGGAAGGGGAAGATAAGGCTCAGATCTGCCGGAGCGATGTCTGCTGGGAAGAAATCTCTTTTAACTTGTGGGCAATTTTCCAGCATGGCTCGGGTGGCGGGGAAGCTGGCGGCACAGTCGTGGAGAGACTTGGACGGCAGGCTGTGGGCACAGGCCAGCCAGGCGCAGTAGCTGGGATGGCATTTCGTCAGGACCTGACTTGGAGATCCGCTGAGCAAGGGGGCCTGGATCCCATCACCAAGCCAGCCACCTACACCCTCCCGCTCACCCACTGGGAGCATTGCAGGCCTTTGCTGTCCAAGGGTTAAATTTCCCAGACCTTTTGTTGCTTTTTAAAATGCAGCTTGATCCTCCTTGACACTGGAGAGGCATTCCTTGCTTTATTGCCATCTGGAAACTGTTCTGTCTGGCTTCCGAGGTGGCCTCGTTGCTACATTGAGTCTCTGGGAGAACACATTCCCAGGATGTGTTTGGAAGCAAATACTAGAGAATAATAGAAAACCTAGTGCAAAATGGCTTAATAATAAAGGGAATTTATTTCAGTAAAGAACCAGTAGAGAAGACTTCAGGTCAGGATCGATCCAGCAGCTCAGTAGTAGTGTCTCCAAGGACTCAGTTTAGGATGGTAACTGGCCAACTGGGCTATGGGATTCCTTGTTTATTCCTACCCCTGAACCAATTCTTATGACCGGGGAGATGAGAACACCCTGATTTGCCGGGTCCAATTAGGGTTCACCCAAACCATGGGGGAGACTACAGAATGGGGGTGGGACAGACTGAATTTTATGGAGCACAGAGTGTCTACTAGATCCTTTCCTAATACACAAGTATGATGACTGTTGTGGATCTGACCTGAACTGATCTGATTTGAGTTGTTCTCTGTCAACCTGCAAGTCTGTTCTTAGAGGGGATAACCCTGTTCTGAGTCTCAGTGGTGCTGTCCCTTCCCTATCTCATGTTCTTGCCTCTGTATGCTCTACTTTCTGCCATGCCTGTCTCCCTTTGAGCCCTCTGTTGCTCTGTGCTTGGTCTACCACAGGGCCTTTGCACAGGTTGTTCCCACTGCCTGGAGTGCCAGAGACAGAGCAAGACAGAGAAGCAGAGAGAAATCAGAGGAATAGATGAACAGGGGGCAGTCCTAGAGCATGCCACTCTTGATCTTGGGCTCATAAATTTAAGCCCCACGCTGGGTGGAGAGATGACTTAAAAATCTTTAAAACAAACCCAAACCCAACAGATTGACACGGGTGGAGAGAGGAGGGTGAGAGGCCCACAGAGAAAGAGGTTAGAGGTGTTTTGGGAGGCAAGGTTGATCTGCTGACCAGCCCATGGGGTCTCCCCTGACCCAACACATGATTTCTGGTCACCACGGCCATGGCTGTGGCCAGACTTGGCCAACATGCCCTCACTTTCTGGGCACTGGTATAGCGGCTGCCACCAGCTTTCTGGGTGCAAGACTGGAAGCAGGTGCTGGACCAGACCCCCAGAGTGGCTGGGTACCCAGGGCATGGTGGGCATCCGGGAAGGGCTGGTCTCCCCCTCAGCCACCAGGGTCTGGGGCATCAACAAGTTGTCCAAACCAGATGGGTCCAATCTGTTGAGTACAGATGGGGAGACTGAGGCCCTGGAGGTGGGGACCAACCAAAGATCCCCAACCACCTTGGGGCAAGACCAGGGCTCTCTTAGTCCCTTTGGCCTGCTGCCCCATCCTAAGGGACCAATAGAGAAGGTGGCCCAATGTCCCATCACCAGGCCCCACCACTGAGTGGCTGTCTCAGAAGGCTTCCAGAAGGGTCACTGCAGCTCACCATTTCTGTGTACTGAGGTGCAGTGCAAGGTCCTGGGGGCAGGGAGCCCCAGGTGGGCTGTGCTGGGCATGTGGGGTCAGACTTGTGTCATCCCATAGGGTATGGCCAGCAGGGGTGGGAGAGACCAGGAGGCACCCAAGTCAGCAAATGCTTCCCAGTGCCGATGCTGGGCTTAGCCCAGGCATGATGGGGACCCCACAATCATGGCAGCGTCACTGGGGCACCATGGCGGGAGGTGGGGGTCACAATCCCCAGGTAAGGGCAGGGCCCAGAGAGGTCACAGCTGGTGGAATGTCCTGGAAGGTTTTGCTGAACAGAGATAGAGGGAGCTGGGAAAACCATTCTGGGAAGTGGGGATAGGATGCTCCAAGCCCCTATGTGGGAACAGCAGGCCTGTGTGGCCTGAGGGAGGATCTGGGGCTTTCCCTATGGGACACACACACACACACACACACACACACACAGAGTGACTTTGGGGATTACAGAAGAGCAAGGGACTGGGCCTGAGGTATGACAGTCGCCTGCATGAGGGGTGACAACCACCCAGGTGAAGGGGACAGCTGCTCAGATGAGGGGTCACAGGCACCCAGATAAGGGGGAGAGGCACCCAGGTGACGGGGTGACAGCCACTCAGGTGAGAGGTTACAGGCACACAGGTGAGGGGTGACTGGCACCCAAGTGAGGGGTGGCTGGCCCGGGCCCAGGCACAGAGGAGGAGGCAGGCCAGCAGTATGGAGGAGTGAAACCCGAGGAGCTGTGGTTGGGGGGAGGCACCCCCTGCCTGCCTTCTGGTGGCCCCAGTGGGGAGGGAAGGTTCATGGTGCCCGCCATGGGAACCCCTGAAGTCTGCACCCCAGACAAGTGCTGTGGTGAGGACCGGGGGCTGGACCGAAGACCCTGGCTCCGGGGTCTTTGGGGCAGTGGGGTGTGGAGAAGGGGAAATGTAGCCCGGCATGGTGGGGGCACAGCATTTTGTGGGACTCACGGGAAACTGCCCCTGGAGTTGGCCTGCCATTCCTGGTGGGCCCCACGCTTGCAGGCCCACACTGCCCCATCTGCCAGGAGCCACCCCCACCCCATCCACTCCTTGCTGGGGGGGTTGGGAGGCAGGGCCCAGGTTGCTATGGTGATGGGACGCCTGGCCAGCAGGTGTCAGCAGAGCCTACGGAATCTGGAGGAGTAGGTGTGGCTGCATGGGGGGTGCCCTTGGCCCCTCTCCTGGGGCTTTCTCCAGCCCTGCCAGGCCCCGGGGTGGGGCCACCCCTGCCAGGAGTCTTGGGCAGCTACGGCCGTGGAGTGCACAAGCAGGGAAGGCAGGGCCCTGGGGTGGGGCCCTGGGGGGCTTCCAGGAGTTTCTCCCCTCAGGAGGTCAGTGAGAACCCAGGCTCCACCACTGTGGGCTCTAGGGTGGGGTCAGGTTCTCTCTGAGCTTTGGCCTCCCGCTCTGTAGCTTCGTGCCCTGGAGAGCCGTCAGGGGCTGGCCTGGAGTAGGGGCCCCTGAAGAGAATCTGCCCTTGCTGACCCCTCAGATCTGGAAGCCTCTGTGTGCCAGGAGTCCCAGGGCACGCTTGGCACACACCCCCGTTCCCATGCGCCTGTGGACCTGTCCGCACCTCACTTCAGGGTCGGTGACCCAGGAATCCCATTGTACAGAGTGGTCACCGAGGCCCAGGGAGTCAGGGGCCTGGGGCAGCCCTGGCTTTGGCGTCCCGGCTGTCCCTTCTCTCTGAGCTTCGAGGGTGGGCCCAGGTCTCTGCTCAGGCCACAGGACCGAGGAGGCTGCAGGACTCAGAGCTGGGGGGCCAGAGGCCCGCTGGGCCTCTGCTGGGTGATGGAGGCAGCGGCGGCCGGGCGCGATGCCACACAGGAATGAGATGAATCCACATGCTCCCTCCTCTCCCTCCCCCTCCCAGGCACGCTGCCAGCGCCCGGGAAATGCTGAGGCCTGCTCTTTTTTAAACAAAGTCTCCGCTGCCTCCCTTAGCTTATTTTCTGCACAAACAAATTAAAGATGCTGCAAAGGGGCTGAGTTGTGGGGTGGGGAGCTGCTTCCACCAAGTCCCTGCTGCTCTCCGCGTGGGTGCCTCTGGCCGGGTGGTCTCTGTGGCCTCCGGGGACCGTGTGGGGCCCCATCTGGGGCAGGGAGGCCCCAGCCTGCGTAGATCAGCTTGTAGATCCCAAGCCTGCAGGACGGCCTCTCTTCCCCGGCCCCACTGGAGGGCTGATAGCCTGGGGGTCACAGGCTCCCAGCTGTTACCAGCCTGCAGAACCCCTCCCACTCCCTCCCTCCCCAGAGCCCAGCACTCATCACGGGGTGGGGGGACGGCAAGGGGGTAACAGGGAGGAGAGCCAAGCACTGGTCACTGCGTCCTGCCCATCCTGGGGAACCTGCTTCCTCCCCTCTCTGCTCCCCTGCTCTGGCTCCCTGATCTCAGAGCCCCCCGGGGGGGGCAGGAACCCACTTTCAGATGCCCTTACCCCCATGTTCATTTGAGAAAAATCAGAAAGGACAGAATGCCAGAAAAAAAAAGAAAAAAGGAAAAACCCTCAACAAAACACAGAACATCCTCCTCCCCCTTTACTCTCCACCCTGAGAGTCTGGGCCTTCTCCTCCAGATGCTTTCCTTGGGTGAGAAAAATGAAATTCGGTTCAAAAGAGTGTTTATGGAAAACAGATCCTGTGCCCAGTGTGGGAGCAGCAGGAACTTAGCCCTCGGGAGCTGGGAGCTGCAGTGGGGCTGGGACTGGGGCTGGGGTGGAGGCAGCAAGGCCCCTTCCCCATGTCCACCCTTCGGGACCTGGCTAGGGCTTCCAGCACGGAGGTCTGTGACCCAGGTGTTGGCCAGTCCGTTCCTTCTGGAGGCTTCGATGAGGCATCTGCTCCAGGCCTTTGCCACATTCTGGTGGCTCTGGCTCTCCTTGAAAGTCAGTGTTCCCTGGCTGGAGGAGGTCTCCCTCCGACCTCTGCCCCCTCCTGCACACACCATGTGTGTGTGTGTGTGTGTGTGTGTGTGTGTGTCTCTGTCTGTTAACCGCATGTGCAAAAACTATTTCCAAATAAGGTCATATCCTGAGGTTCCTGGCGAACGTGTCTTTTGGGGGGAACACTGCTTAACCCACCACACACTTGGCTGTGGTGGCAGAGGGACTTCGGGCTGGGCCGAGAGGCTGCCTGTACCCAAGACCTTCAGCGATCAAAGAGGGACAGCCTTGGGCCAGAGGGAGGCTCCACCACACTGGCACTGAGTGGAGGTCTGGGTGGGGGGATTCTGCCCCGTTGGTGGCTGGGCCGATAGGTGCCCAGCAGCCCCTCCTGGAGAGGAGCGGTGTCCACCCACCTGACACAGTTGTGGGTGTCCACACCCCACAGGAATGGGCTGCTGATGGGGCTGTGGAGGCTCGGAAGGCCTCTGGGTCCAGAGCGGGCACATGTCTCTTGTCCCTGTGGGCACAGTGGGGGAGGCTCAGGACTTTGGGAACCTCCTGCTCAGGGCTAAAAGACGCTCCAATTAAAATGGGAAGCTGGCATTGCCACAGGCCAGGAGCTGGCCTCTTCCTTGACAAGTTGGAGACTTTAAAATCCCCAGAAGGGATTAGGTCTCCAGGGACAATCTGGTTCTGGGAGGAAAGGAGGAAAATGAAACTCCCCACAGTTCCCTTGCCAGGTGGCCGGATTCCCCCAGGAGTGGAATCCGTCCCCATCCCCAATGCCCTGGGCCCCATCAGGCACAGTCCCCCTCTTTCATTTTCCCGAACTGAAACTCTGTCCCCATTATGCGTGCTTCCCACCCCTCTCCCTCTGCCCCGGCGCCTCCAGCCTACTTACGACTCTGACCCGGTATCTGACCTTAGATCTGTTTGACACCTGGCCTTTCTCAGAGGTCAGCCCTGGGGTCCCTGGGGCTGCCTCGTGGGTGTGGCAGAGCCTGAGCCAGATCCCTGAAAAGAATCCCTTACCTCAGGGCAACCCCGAGCCATGACTGGCTCACCCTAGCTCGGCTTCTCCCCCTGCCCCCTCACAGGTACTGTGGGGACCCTCCTTTAATGAGCCGGGTCAGGTCCCCAAACAGAATAGTCACTCCTCTCAACACCCTGATGGCTGCCACGGCCCACGCAGCCAAGTCAAGCTCCGGAGCACTGACCCCCAGAGCCCCCAGAGCACCAGGCGACAGGCCAAGGGGTCTTGGGAGGCTACAGAGCTCCAGAGACTGGCCAGTGAGCCTGAGGGTGTGTGAGTGGATATGAGGTGGGGGGCTAGGGCTGCCCACCTGTCGTGTGTGATGTTTAGCAGTCTCCCCTCCGCGGTGCCTCTTGGACAACAACGCTGTCACCTCATCAAGCCCAGCCTGCTCTGTCCCCTTCCTGGGTGGTGGGTGGCTGGTGGTGGGCCCTTCAGGCATGGCGAGGGGGGGGCTGTGTCCTGCAGCTGCTCCCTGCAGGCCATGGCTCTGGGAGGGGAAGGACAAGAGGGTCCTGCCCCCCACTGTGCACCCCCCAATCCCCAGGGTGAGAAGAGGAGCTTGACACATATTTGCTGTGTGGGACAGACCCCAGAATTTTCTCTGCTGCCAGGTAGTCCCCCTTCTTGTCCCCGCTTACAGATGGGGACACTGAGGCCCAGAGCCGACCTGCCACTGAACAAGGGCTGTGTAGACCGAGCCCGAGGGTGGAATTTCAGGAACGAGAGGGCGGCTGAAAGGCATTTTTAGAGGGAGGAGGAAGGGGAGGGGCGGGATGAAGGAGAGGAGGAGGGGGAGGGGAAGGAGAGGAACCTTGGCGCCCCTCAAGGCAGCTCAGGCCCCTCTACCTGCCCTAGCTGAGTCATCAGCACCCCCCGGGGCCCCCCTCTATTTCAGTGAGGCACCCACTCCTCCACTGTCCATTCCTCGGGCTGGAGACCTGGAGAAGTGCCTTTGAATCCCCTGGTTTCAGATCCGGGGGGCCTCTGTTTGAAAAGCCACAGGATCTGGGATCTTTAATGAGCACGTTCAGATCTCGGTGGAGATGGCGAGGCCACGCAGACCTGGGTCTGGCCGGGCTAAGGAAGGTGCTTCTCGGTCCTGCATCCTGGAACTGGCGGAGTACAGGGCCTGGGGATGGACGGCCT
>NW_019154097.1:52208168-52235125 GCF_002288905.1 Enhydra lutris kenyoni
GGGGGGGCGGGGGGGGGGGGGGGGGGGGGGCGGGGGGGCGGGGGGGGCTCAGCCTGCTGGAGCAGGCATACAGGAGGTGCTCAATGTGTGTTCAATGTGTGTGTGTGTTTCCTTCCCAGTTCGTGCCACCCTCTTAAATGCTCACTGCCCCTCTGGGGGAGGAGGCTGGGCGGGTGAGAAGGAAGGAGGAACCGGCCAGCTCAGTTGTCAAAAAGCAGACGTTGACTGGGCTGTGGCAGCTGGCCTCAACGGACCCCTGGGGGCCGCCTGGGGGGCAGGCTGTCGCTCTCCCTGCTCCCCTGAATCACCTCGTGTCAGCAGCGTTTCCTGCATGCCCACCATGGGCTGTCGAGTGTCTTCAGCCCCACCACAGATGAAACGATCTGGCCCCGGGGGACCCGTGGTGGAGCTGGGCCCGATGCCCAGCGCTCCTCCCGCGGCCCCGGCCGCCCTTCGCGGGGACAGCTTGCAGAGCGGGGCCGGCTGCATCGTTCAGAGGTCAGCGTGCATGTGAGCACAAGTCCGTGTGTGCGTGCGTGTGTGCACGGGCCTCTGCTGTCTTTGGGCGGGCTCAGGGGCTCTGCGCCGTGTTTAAACACCAATGTCAAGGCCGACTGAGAGGGGCCAGACGGGCAGAGCTGCACAGCAGACACAATAAAGGCGTGGTGGCTGTGTTGTCACCAGGGGCCCCTCCGCCCCTGGGACGCTGTGGGCAGAGCAGGTATTTGTACAGACAGCCGTCCGCGGGGGCCACCGGGCCCTTGGCTCCCAGTGGGGCCCTGCGGGTGGGGGGGGCTCTCTCTCCCACAAGCAGCGGCCACAGGCAGCCACGGGAGACCCTCCCAGCAGGCCGTGGGCCGTGGCCAGCTTCCCTTCCGTGTGGGGCAGGCCCGCCAGGGGGAGGTGCAAGGTGTTCTGTCGGGCCCATCCGGGCAGCCCTGCACCCCATTTTAAGCCTTAACCACACCAGGCCCCGTGGCTGTTCTAGTTACTACTGCTGTGTAACAAATTGGTATGACGCGCAGCCACTCAGTACCAGCTTTTTTTAGCTCAGGATTTTGCGGGTCAGGAAATCAGGAAGGTGCTCAGCCCCACTCCCGCCGGTGGTCTGTCACGTGGTCACAGTCAGATGACCCTGGGGCTCCGTGGTGGTCATCACAGAGTGCGGCAGGCCTGGACCCAGAGAGGCTGGTGGCACGGGCAGGTGACCCAGTGACAGCGACAGGTGTGGGGATGCCTGCCGGGGCGCCACCTAGTGGCCTCCTTGCAGCGTGATGGTCCTAGGCTACTGGGACCCCAGACTTGGTGGCGCGCCTCGGCTGTGTGCACGGAGAACCAGGGGGAAGTTACACTGGACCACGGCCTTTCCTGACCAAGTCCCCGACATCCTATGCAACACTTCGGCCCCATTCTTGTGGTCCAAGCCTTCACAGACCTGCCTTGGTTCAGGGGGTAGGGTCTCAAGGGGCCCCTCTTGATGGAATGTGTAAAGAAGGTGCGGGCGGGTTCAGGAACTGTCCATGTCCAGAAAGAACATCCGCTCCACGTGTCAATGGCCACGTGCACCCGGTTCTTTGCGCGGCTGGGGACCCTGGGGGGACCCTGGATGCCTGGGTTCCTAGAGCTGCCCTAGCAAATTGCCACACACACTCAGTGGCTGAGAGATGTATTTTCTCATAGTTCCAGAAGCCAGAAGCCCTAGATTACACGCTCCCTCTGCCGGCCCGAGGGGAGAACCCATCCCATGCCTCCCTCCCAGCGGCTGGTGGTGGCTGTCTGGTATGGGCACCCCCAGCCCCACGACTGTCTCTGTGGTCACACGGCCCCTTTCCTCAAGGTGGTTGTCTGTATCCAAAGCTCCCAGTTCTTATAAGAATAGCAGTCATCAGATTAGGGCCCACTCCAAAAACCCAGTGTGTAAGTAAATAATAAATAAAATAAAGTAAGATATAAAAGTGGGGTGTCTGGGTGGCTCAGTTGGGTGGGCGCCTGCTTTCAGCTCAGGTCGTGATCCCTGGACCCTGGGATTGAGTCCCATGTCAGGCTCCCTGCTTAGCAGAGAGCTAAGGAGAGAGCTTCTCCCTCTGTCTGCTGCCCCCCAGCTTGTGCACGCTCTTTCTCTCTCTCTCTGTGCATCTTAACCACGTTTCAATTGTAATCATCTTTTTTTAAAAAGATTTATTTATTCGAGAGAGAGAGAACATGGGAGGGAGGGGCAGAGGAAAGGGGAGAGAATCTCAGGCAGACTCCTCATTGAGCGTGGACCCCGACTTAGGACTCGATCTCACGACCCTGGGATCATGACCTGAGCCAAAACCGAGAGTCAGACACGCAACCTGTGGAGCCACCCAGATGCCCCTCAGTTGTAATCATCTTCGGGACGTCTACAAAGACCCTGTTTCCCAAGAAGGTCCCATTCTGAGGTTCTGCAGACGTGAATTTTGGGGAGAAGCTTCCCGACCCAGGAGGGAGCTAAGGTGTTCTCCACGCTGTGGCCCCGGAAAGACGACTGACCTGGCTCCCGACTGTAGGCTTTCCTTGAGCCCCGCCTCAGCGGCGTCTGACAAGTCTCGCTGCCCAGTTCCCGGCCGAGTTGCTTCCCCCGAGCAGCCTCGGTTTGGGGCTCTGTCCAGGCTGGTTCCTCCACCTGGAGGGGCTGAGCTGTGTCCCTCAAAGCCCATGTGTTGGCATCCTAACCCCCCGTACCTTGGAAAACAGAGCTGGGCCCGCAGGGGAGGGCCTTTGGAGGGGAGTTCAGGTAAAGGAACTTGCGAGCTGACCATCGCAGGGAGGCCCACAGGGCAGGTCTGGGCCATGGGTACACGGGGGGCGTCGGGCCCCCACGGGAGGCATATGTGATGTAGCCTAAGAAATTATTTTCAACTGAACCCCATATTTTACTTAAGCCACCCCAGTACCGATGGCCCCAGAGCAATGACAATCATTTATTTTGCTTGTGACTCCGCCATGGGAGGGGATCTCGGCAAGGACAGTGCCTCTTGCTCCCCACAGCGCACCCTCCACCCCGGGTGGGTTCCAAGGTGACGCCACGCCCACATATACATGCAGGCTGGTGACAGGGCCCCCCCTCTGTGAGGCCTTCTCCACGGGCCTGCTTGGGCCTCCTCGCAGCATGGCGGCTGGGCTCAAGGAGTGTCACCCCCAAGACATAGGAAGCAGGAGGTGCCGGCTGGGGGAGACCTGGCTCAGACACAGCACCCTTGGTTCACTCCCATTCTGTCAAGAGGTCGGCTTCAACGGGGTGGCGGAAACCCCACCTTTCAGTAGGAGGCCCTGCTCGGACCATGTTCTCACATCAGCCCCCTAGAGCAGCGGAGGCTGACCCTTCTGCGTTCATTTCTCGTTTCCTTTGGCATCTCTGCCCCCTTCTTTAGGCCTCACAGAGGGCCCCCTGCATGTGTCACACAGCTGGGCATGGGTGACAACCTGTGTGGAAAGCAGCACGGACAGTCTCCTGTGCTAAATACTCCCGTCAACACCCATTTTTCATATGGGAAGACTGAGGCCCATCAGGCTAAAGGAGGGAAAAGGGACAGAGGTGGGATTTGTTCCCTGGTCACCTCCCTCGTGTATCCCTTCCCCGGCCCCTGGCCCTAGTGACTCAGGGGACCATGATCTGCTCGGACCCTTGCTCCCTCTAGCCAGACTTGGCTTCTAGAACATTCTGAGCCTCCTTTGCTTGGTGCTTGGGGTAGCCTCTGATTGACGGTGAATTGAACTGACAGATAATTTGTACCTTGTGTACAAAGACGCGGTCATTGCCAGAAGAGAACCGAAACCAGCCATGAATAATTCCTGGGCTGTCAACAAAAACACCAATAACATGCAAGTTTGAATAAATAGTGCTCAAGCCACCCAGGCGTGAAGGGGAAAAGAGATACCTAGAATCATTGAAGCTGGGCTCCTGGGCGCTGAGGCGCTGGGGCCCTGCTCCATGTGGAGGCTGGATGGGCCTTGGCTTAGGTTAGGAGGTCAGCAGGGTGGCACCTGTGTTGACCTGGGGTGGCCAGTCACCTGGGATGGGTGCAGGGGGTGGGGTATGCCTGTCTCAGCATGCTACCAGGGAGCCAGGCAGACCCTGCTGGGAGGTCTCTAGGCCTCAGCACGGACTGTTCCTTTAGCCAGGAATGTCTGTCTCTGCCTTCTCTGCCTAGCAAACTCCTATTCATCCTTCAAAACCCTACGGGGATTATGTCATTTCATTTGTTCACTGGGTGGACATCTACTGAGGTCTACTGGGTTGAACATGGGGGAGAAGATGATAAAGCAGAGGGCCTCTGGTGTGGGCTGTATTGTGGACTGAATGTTTGTATCCCCCCAGATTCGTATGTTGAGATCCTAACCCCCAATTTGATGGTGTTAGGAGGTGAGGCTTTTGGGAGGTGATTAATTCCTGAGGATGGAGCCCTCCTGAATGGGATTAGTATCCGCATAAAAGAGATCCTAGAGAGCCCTCTTGCCCTTCCACCATGTGAGGACACAGTGAGAAAAACAGCCATGAACCAGGACAGAGGTTCTCACCAAACACTGAGTCTGCGGCTGGCTCAATCGTGGACTTCCAGCCTCCAGAAATGTGGGAGTTACATGCCTGTTGTTTAGGACCCTCAGGCTCTGGGTTTTTGTTATAGGAGCCCAAACAGGCTGAGTTATGTCCCCCAAAATGCGTATGTTGAAGTTCTAGCCCCTAAGACCTCAGAACATATTTGCATTTGGAGATGGGGCCTTGAAGGAGGTAATTATGTTAAAAGGGGGTCGCTAGGGTAGGCCGTCAGCCAATAGGACTGGTGTGCTTGTGAGAAGAGGGGGTTGGGACACAGACATGCACAGGGGGATGACCATGGAGGACACAGGGAGAGGACAGTGTCCACACGCCACGGAGGGACACCGCAGGAGAAGCCCGTGCTGGGTGTGCCTTGATCTCGGACTTACCGCGGCCTGAGCAGACTGACCCGGGCTCCCTGGCTTGTAGGCTGACTCACTGTGGGCAGTTGTGAGAGTGGTGCAGAGGCCTCTGGGAGGAATCAGCCGGGTCAGGAGGATTGGGGTTCAAGACCTTCTCATTGCCATCCCGCCACGTGACCTTGGACAAGTCACTTGCCCCACCGGGGACTCTGTTCCCGCATCATGGCAACATCCCTGGCTCCAGCGACCCCCTGGAAAGGAGAGGCAGCTCCTTTGTCCACTGCAGACACCATGCATGGATAGGTCAGTGCAGGCCGCACAGGCGGAACTCCGGTCCAGGCGTCCCGGGTCTGAGCCCTGGCTCTGCCAGGGCCCTTGCAGGGTGTGGGACGTGAGGGAGGAGGACAGCTTGACTGGACACAGTCAGTGGCCGAGGGTTGCCCGGGTCCCTGGGCCTCACTAGTCGAAGCCCCTGGAGTCACAGTGGCTTTGGGCTGGATCCCTCCATTGGGGGCACGTGCCAGGGAATGAGTGCCTCAGGGAGGTGGGTACACGAGGAGGCCTCAGTCTCCCCCTCTGCTTCACAGAAGGCTGGAGGACCCCACGCCTTCTGAGGGAGGGGCTTCCATTGTGTCCTGGTGGCAGGATGGGACCGAGGGGCAAGGGCCCCCGGGTCGGGGTGGCAGATTGAATTGCGTGCCCCAGAAAGGCATGTTCAAGCGTGTGGCCTTATTTGGAGACAGGGTCACTGCAGATGTAATCGGGGAAGATGAGGGCCCACTGGGGTACAGCAGACTTTTAATCAAATATGACTGTTGTCCTTGTAAGAAGGGGAGAAGGGACACAGAGACTGACCCACACAGAGCGGAGGGTGCCACATGAAGACAGACCCAGCAGGGAGGCCGCCGTGTGACAGGAGAGGCAGAGGCCGGAGGGGCTCAGACTCAAGCCCAGGAGGGCCCAGGAGCGTGGTCATTCCAGCAGCCACGAAGGAGGGCAGCCTGGGGGCAGGGCGTGCAAACCGAACTGGGTTCCAGCCCCCGCTCTGCCCGCCCGGTGTGTGATCTGGGCCGTCACAGTCCCTAAGCCTCACTCATGCAGCTCTGAGGAGGCTCCTTCTCACCTGCTCGCACACCTGTCCAGGAGTCGGTGCTGGCTGAGGCGGGACCTCACCAGGCTGTCCCCTGGAGAGACAACTCAGGGCCTCTGCATGTGGGAGGAGTTTATAGCTTGGTGGCCTTGGGCAATCCAGCTTCTCACCTGCTGGCTCGCCACGTGAGCCTCTTAACACACAAGGGTGACCTGGCGTCTCCTCTTCTGACCTGACCTCCGAAGCCATGCGGTGTCACTTCCACGCCTCTTGTTATAGACAACGCCACCTTGGATGGGAGGAATGTCAAGGTCACTCTGCAGCAGGGAGATACCGCGTGTGGCCATTGTCCGAGGTTACAACAGGTCATGACTGGCACTTGGGAAGGCCGGTACCGTGCCCCATAGTGTGGCATGTTCTCACCTGGAGCTGGGATTGTGATCTGGTGTGTGGGTGGGTGGGGTGTGCAGAGACACAGGGAGGGCGGGAGAGACGGGTCAACAGGAGACAGGGAGACAGGGAGGTGACTCTGAAAATGTCATGGGTCAAGCAGGTGGCCCAGTCAGAACTTGAACCCCTGAGGGGGAGACGGAGGGGGAGAAGGGGAGGAGAAGGAGCACAGGGTTGGTGGCTACTGCAAGCCCCGTGGTGACTTTCTGCCTCCTTAGCAAGTCCCCATGGCAGAGATCTGTCCCTCTGGCATCCCTCAGGTCTGATTTGATCTTGCCCTGAGAGAAGTGCTTGATGGATAGAGAGCTGACTAGGGTCTTCCTGCCTGGCGTTCTTCCGTTTACTACCAACTCTCCCCGTGACCCTTTGGGGAGGTTCCTTTTTCTTGCTGCAGATCTGGCGTTGGCCAGGCCCTCCCGCACTGCTGATGCTCCAGGGAGAGAGTAAGGCCAGTAGAAGCGGAGGGAGAATGTAGGGGTTGGGGGAGAAGGAGGGAGGAAGAGAGTGAGCGAGCTCGGTCCAGCCGTCTCCAGGGGTGTTCTGTTTCTGGGCTTTTTAGCTGTGGGCCCCAGGATTCCTTTTATTTAAGGAGGTTGATTACTGACTCCTTCCAATACCTCTTTCCTCCTTGTGGACGGAGGGCCTGCCTGGCCTGCGCCCCGCTCCCGGGCCCTCCGCTCCTCCTCCACAGCGCTCGCCACCCTCCCTGTCGGCCAAACTGTCCCACTCATTGGACCGAAGGCTCCCGGAGGACAGGACTCTGGGCCACTCTGTACCACTTAATCAGGGCTCGACCCTGTGAGTATTTGTGAAACAAGCAAGAGGGTGTAAATGCAAGGACAGGAGTGTGTGGCCTCAGGAAAACATCGACCTTTAGGAGTGTCCTGACGACTGGGGTGGTCTGAGCAGAACCTCCATGAGGCTTGCAAACCCGGGACCAGCCGGTGGCCCACTCAAGTGTTCCATTTAGGTGATCACAGTGTTAAAAACAGTGCCGAAGACGGAAAACAAAACAATTCAAAACATTAAAAATGAAAAAAACAAAACAACAACAACATTAAAAATGGGCTAACTTGTGCAGACTCTTCTCTAATGAAGATCTACAGATGGCTAACGAGCACATCAAAAGGTGCTCAACGTCACTGGCCCTCAGGGAAACGCAAATCAAAACCACAATGATATACCAAATCCCCTATGTCAAATGGCAAGTGTTGGCAAGGATGTGGAGAAACTGGAACCCTTGTGCCCGGAAAACAGCATGGATGTGCCTCAAAAAATGAGACATAAAAATGCCACAGGATGGGGCGCCTGGGTGGCTCAGTCGTTAAGCATCTGCTTTCAGCTCAGGTCATGATCCCAGGGTCCTGGGATTGAGCCCCCGCATCAGGCTCCCTGCTCAGCAGGATGCCTGCTTCTCCCTCTCCCACTCCCCCTGCTTGTGTTCCCTCTCTCGCTGTGTCTCTTTCTGTCAAATAAATAAATAAAATCTTTAAAGAAATAAAAATGCCACAGGATCGGGCCATTCCAATTCTGGGTAGAGACCCCGAAGACTTGGAGGGTTATCTGTTCCTAGCGGCATTATTCACAGGGGCTATAAGGTGGGGCAGCCTGAGTGTCCAGCAACAGACGCACGGATAAACAAAATGCGGTCCTACCACACAATGGCACATTAATCAGCCTTAAAAAGGAAGGACGTTCTGCACCTGCTCCAGCATGGGTGAAACCTTGAAGACATTACTCGAAGTGAAATAATAACAGATCCTGTAGGATTCCACTTATGTCGCGGTATTCAGAGGAGTCCCGTTGATGGGGACACGAAGCAGAAGGGTGGATGTCGGAGGCACTGAGGGAGGGGGTGGGAGCTGCTTCTGGGGGACGGAGTTTCAGTTTGAGATGATGGAAAAGTCCTAGAGACGGACGGTGGGGCTGCCGGCATGGAAATGGGAACGGACATAGTGTCATGAAACCCTGCACTCAGAAATGGTTACGGTGGCAAATTTTACGTTATGTGTATTTTGCCACAATTTTTACGAAAGTGCCAAGGTTAGGGGGGGCCTGGCTGGCTCAGCCTAGAGCACGAGACCCTTGGTCTTGGGTTGCGAGTTTGAGCCCTGTGTTGGATGTAGAGATTACTTAAAATCTTAGGTTTTTCTGTCCTTCCTGGGCATGGGGTGGGGTTGGGGGGCGACCCCCCTTCTAGCACTGTTTCACTGGGTGTGGGCACATGGTTGGTGAGCACAAGTGACCTACCACTTCTGGGCTCTGGCGGTTGAACCCCCCCACCGCTGCCGCCCCCTCCCCAGGGTGGTGATCTTCCCTTCCCTGTGATGGTCTCCCATCGAGGTCCACAACTCAGGTGCCCGTAAGTGGCTAGGGTGCCGTGACGTGTTCCCCGGGCTCAGAGCAAACAACGTGTCAGGGAGAATACATTTTTATGTGTTGTGCTAAGCCTTTGAGACGTTGGGGCATTTTTGTCCCTGCAGGATAACAACAGACATTTACTGCCTCTCAGTCCTGAAGGCCAGAAGCCCATACGGTGTGGGCAGGGTGGGCTCCTTCAGGGGTTGTGAAGGAGTCTGTCCTCCCCTCCCCCTTTGTCTCCTAGAGGGCCGTCTCTGTCTCTGTCTTTTTAGGCTTCCTCCTGTATCTGTGAGTGCCCCCCTTTTATAAGGGCCCGGTCATATTGGATTAGGGGCCCATCTTACTCCAGAATGACCTCCCCTTAACCAATGACATCTGCAAGGACGCTGTTTCCAAATGAGGTCACACTTTGAGGTCCAGGGGTTAGGACTTGAATATATGCATTTTGGGGGTATTCATTCTACACAGGCAGCCTCCCAGAGGAGGGCTTGGGAAGAGCAGGGCTGGAAAGGGGAGTGGGAGGGAGAACCCAGACACTTCCAGTAGGAGGAACTGAGTGAGCAGGCCTTTCTGGCGCGGGCAGCTCTAGAAGGTTCTTAAGAGACTCCCCGTGGCCACAGAAGGTGTGGGAGTGCATTTGTGCCTGTGCTGGGGGGCTCCCTCCTGTTCATCTCCAGGGTGGAGACAGGCTAAGACATGCAGGGAAAGTGGAGGGATGCGGGAAGGGGGGGCTGTCAGGTTTGATCTTCAGGATTTGTTTTTGACTTTCTGCTGACTCTAGAAATGGATCCACATGGGGGTGGGGGCGGGAGAAAGGCAGAGCGAAGAGGGAAGCTTTCAAAGCTGTAGCCATGGGAAATGTTTTTATTTTCTGCTTGAAAGAAAATGCCAAAGAAGAATAAAAAAAAAAGGGGGGGGGGAGGGCGGGAGGGAAGGATGGAGGAAGGGAGGTGAACAGAGAGACACACATTGTGTGTGTCTATGCATGCACATGTGTGCGAGAGACAGAAACAGAGGTCCTGGGAGCCTGAGGGTGTGGGAAGCTCCCAGGTCCCCGCTCTCAAGATGCCACCGTGGGCCCTGGAGTTGCAGTGAGGAGCACAGAAGGTGGAGGGCTGGGCAGAAACGGGCTTGCTGCCACCCAGGCTGGGTGACCTTAGGGAGACCAGCCCATTTCTCTGGGTCACAGGGACCCTTGTGACGAGCGTATCTATGACAGGGGCACAGAGGCACGGGACAGATCGCGTGTCCTACGTGTGCAAATAGCAGCCTAGCAGCAAGCACACTTACAAGAGCACTCAGAGATTGTGTGTGTGTGTGTGTGTGTTTGTGTTGTGTGTTGTGTGTTAGACACCAGAAGACCCCAAGGGAGATGGAAAAGGTCCTTGTCCAGGTGTGTTCTGAGCCGGTATGTACAGCAGGTGTGGGGGAGCCCGGGGTCTGCTCTCCTGAAGACCTCTCCTTCCGGCCCTGGAGTATGGAATTTGGGCCCTGCTCCCAGGGAAGGCCTGACCTCACCCGCCCATACCCCAGGCCCAAAGGATGCTGGGCTCTACATTTGTCCCCTTGCGTGGCTTAGTTGAGGGTATATGGTGCTACTCCTGAGCTGTGCGAACTTGTCACTTCCCCTTGGGCTTCTCATCCGTCCAACGGGCACTATGGTACCCAAGCCAGAGGACTGTCAGAGCTGGCACGAAGCATAAAAGAAATATCCAGCCTGGAAAAGAAGAAACTGGGAGTTGTGTGCCATGGATGGGGAAGGGCTTGGGTGTGCAGAGGCACACGGGTCAGGGTAGTGGGAGGGGACAGAGGTAAGTCCGGGGTGGGGGCCACGGCTGGGGTGCACTTTGCTCCAGAAATCTGAGCACACACAGGCCTGGCAGGGGGTGCTCAGAGGTCCAGACAGAGCAGGGCCCAGGCGGCCAGAGAGGTGAGCCCCTAAAGGCCAGGCAGGAGGCAGCCTCCTCCTGGTGCCCTGACTCCCCACCTAGGTGCAGCCCCCTCCTCCCCAACACACGTGCTGCTAAGCCCTCCATTAGTCACCCTGGCACTGACATTCATAAATCCCATTAGTCACACCCGCACAAACTCGCCTGCAGAGCACACCCAGTACACCCAGACAAAGAAGGAGGCCCCTGAAGAGGCCTTGTTCATCCTAGAACTGTGTGGGCACCCCAGGCACTTAATAGACATGGGGCCCTCCTCCCCCAAAGCAGCCAGCTCCCACAATCACCCCTACCAGCCAGGCACTCCCAGCTCCCCCAAATAACCACCGCCCCTCAATTCTAAACCTTCCCCGCACCCTCTGGGCACACAAGGGCCACGGTAACGCCCACGAATGCCCTTGGCCTCCCCCCTCTCCTGCCTCTCTCCGGAGAATGGCACCGTGGCTCTTTCCCCCTCGGGGCCCGGCCTCGGTGGGGGTCTAACCAGGAAAACCATTCCCCAAGGTCCGCAGAAATCTTCAGCGGGCAGCCCCGGGAGCTGATTTATTGGCGGTTTATTTGGAGAAACGCTATCGCTCCTGGATTCCGGAGAGGGGGAAAAAAAACCCAAAAAACAACACACAGGCTCGTGGTGGACTTTAACCTTGGGCTGAAACCGCAGCCTTTGTTTTCCGAGAGGCTTCCTGGGGCGCCGCGGCGGGGCTGGGGCCAGGGTGGGAGGCAGGGCCGGAGTGAGGCCCTGCAGCCTCTCGGCTCCCAGGCGGCAAAGCCAGGGCTCCATTGCCTCCGGGCCCCGAGGAGCCCTCGCAGTCCCTCCAGATAGGCTTCGAGAAATTCTAGGAAGTAGCCGAGGCTCCCACAGAAAGATGGTCTGGGGGCCAGGTTTACCAAACCTTCTGCCTCCGGTCTCTGCCGCGGGCCATTGCAGCTGTGTCACTGGTATGGGGAGGGGGAGGCACCTCCGAGGGGTGAATGCCTCCCCCTTCCCCGGCCGTCCCCACCGGAGTCCCGAGCAAAGAGCAAAGACCGTTTGGAGGTGCTTGTCCCCGATCGCGCGCACAGCCTGTGCAGCTTCTGAGAGGTGCCCGCATAGAGGCCTGTTCCCCGCCCTTCTGGCAAAGAGACACACAAGGCTGGTA
This sequence comes from Enhydra lutris kenyoni, assembly GCF_002288905.1. Taxonomy (NCBI): domain Eukaryota; kingdom Metazoa; phylum Chordata; class Mammalia; order Carnivora; family Mustelidae; genus Enhydra; species Enhydra lutris. Next base: position 52,220,078 of record NW_019154097.1, read on the forward strand.
ACAGTAAGACATTATTGCAAATGCACCTTCTCTGGGTCTGTCCCCCAAATGCTCCGTGACTGTTCAGGTAGAAAGACCACCGCCCCTACCAGGCGGCCACTAGCGCCCCGCCGATTACTGCTCTCCCCATGGTTGGGCTATTTGTACCAAAGCCGAAAGCTGGTGGCTGATGTGGGAGCCGACTCAGGGCTGAGAGGCGAAAAGTCCGGAGTATGCCTGGCATGGAGGGATGGGCTGGTGTGGGGTGGGGAGCTGGATGAGCCCCCGCCTCCCAGCACTGCTTCCATAGACACCCTGCATGGTTCTCATCACACCGGGGGAAAAAAAAAAAGAATAAAGGGGAAGAAGCCCACCTCCCTATATCCCACGCCGGAGGAGGACTCAGGGCAGAACGATGGCGCGGCATTAAAGCAGGGTCAGCAGAGAAGGGTGGCTTGCTGAACTCTGAAAAGATGATCTGACCTAACCCGGTGTCACCCCTTAATGGCGGGGCAATTGGGCTCAAGCAGGTGGCCGTGCGCCCATTCCAGCCTCACCGAACCTTCCTAGGAGCTAGTGCCCGGCCGGTGGCCCTTCCCCAGGCTGCGATCTGGTGAGGCCCGGGCTGCCTGGGGTCCGCCGACTGCAGGGATGGAAGGTGATGGCACTGAATGGGTGAGTCCGTTTCTCTCTTTGGTGAACGGGGAAGCTCCTGGCTTGACTCCCTGCACGGTCTCAGGGACCCCAGGCTGTGACCAGGAGAGCAGGGCCCCCGGTGAAGTCCGTATGGGAGGCCAGCCAGGAGCACCAGAGTGTGAGCAACGGGAAGGAGGTCCCGCATAGAGATTTATGGCTGCATCCAGCCCCCTGTGCACCCAGCACATCTCCGACCTCTCCGAGCCAAACAGTGGAATGGAAGACCCGACCCGGGGCCGGGGAAAGGGGCCAGGGCCGGAGGCGGAGCTGAGACACGCCGGGATCTGCTGCGGCAGAGCGTGGTGCTTCAGCCCTGGCTCTGCCCACCGAACGAGCCCTCTCGTCCCTTCAGCGTTCCGCCTTTGGCGCAGCGTCCTCTGGCTTTCTGGAGAGTTGGGACCCCTCGTGGCCAGGCTGGCTGAACCCCAGCTCCGCTGAATCGTGGCTGAGCCAGTTGCAGAAAACGGATGGGGAGAATGGATGTCCCGGGCGCAGCCTCTCCGGGTTTTCGAGGTGCCCGGGTCTGGAGCTCCCTGGTTGCCAGACCAGGGACCTGGAAACAGGCTCTTTTAAGCCCCAGATCCAGCCAGGGCTTCCTGAGCCGGCAGCAGAGGCCGGTGAACGCTCGGGGCCCCCTTCACCAAGAAGCCAGCACAGCGTGGGGACATAGGTCCGTCCCCCCCCAGAGACGGTTTGGGGCGACAGGTGGAGGTGGCTCAGGTGTCCTCGCTTACAAAAGGATGCCAGTTTTCTCTGGGGGAAGGGGAGAATGTATGCACTTGGCCAGCAACACCAGGGTTCCAGAAAGCGCTGGGTTCTGCCCGAATAGGGCAGCGTTGGTTGAGGCTCAGGGTTGAGCTGCGGTGACAAAGGCACCGCCGGGGAAAACCGGGCTCCCAAGTTGGCCTGTTCTTTTTTTTTTTTTTTTTTTTAAAGATTTTATTTATCCATTTGACAGACAGAGATCACAAGCGGGCAAAGAAGCAAACAGAGGGGGCGGGGAGTAGGCTCCCCACCGAGCAGAGAGCCCCATGCGGGGCTCAGTCCCAGGACCCCGAGATCATGACCCAAGCGGAAGGTAGAGGCCTAACCCACTGAGCCACCCAGGCGCCCCTGTTCTTTGGTTTTAAAACAAAGGGGAATAATTTTGTCAGTCGGTTCGCGTGCACGGAGCCCGACGCCTAGAACACACAAAAGGGCTCTCGGCTCCGCAGCCCAGGGTGGCCGCGGACGACCGCGCCGGCCTGGGCGGGTTCTCCGGGAGCTAAGGTTTGGGTTGCGAGGCGGTTCTCCCCCACCCCCCTATCCCAGCCGATTTTCCGCCCAGTCAGTACAAAACACACACATATACACACACTGCCTCAACACACTTTTTGGCCGCAGATCCCGCCGGATAAACATAAGTATGTTGGGGGGGGCGGAAGATGGCGGCCAGACCCGGGCGGACCGCGGACCCGGCGCCTCCTCTCCGCCCCGCACAGGGCGCCCAGGCCTGGCTCTGACATCGCAGTATGGTCCGCCAGGGCGGGGAGAGTGCTTCCCCAGCCCCCGAAGCTCGGCAAGAGATCCCCAGGGGTGCCCTACGAATGGCAGTGGTCTCACAAGGAGCCGGGGCAGCGCCCACCCCTGGGCCTGGGATCCGTCCCCCCCCCCCCGCCCCAAGATGGCTCCCGGACGCTGTTTACCCCGCGACTGCGGGGGCATCGGGGCGCGGGCCCAGCGGCGAGGGGCGGGGGACGTGCAAGGACCACGGCGCGCACAGGTCGGCCGCAGCGGGCAGCCCCTCGGCGGGACCCGCTGCGCTCGGAGAGCTGGCGCCGCCAGGCCCCGGGAGCAGCCGCCGCGTCCCCAGGCCCTGCGCCGGGGCCGGGCTCCGGCGGTGACTAGCGCGGCTGCGGGCGTGAGTGTGTGCCGAGAGGGGGCTGGGGCCCACAAAGGCCCAGGACGAGGAGGTTGGGGGAGGGGGGTCTCGCCTGCCCCGAACCGCGACCCTAATGAAATGCAGGCTCGGTTCGCCACGCAGACAAGGCACATACTTGGAAAACGCAAACGCCATTGGCAAATGCAGGGCAAACAGGCAGAATTTTTATTAGCAACTAAATGATTTATGGCGCATATACCCCGCCATCACAATTACGGCGTCTTGGAGCATCCAGGGGTGAAAACATTAAACATTTATAAAAACAGGCCTCCCCCCCCCCACCAACCCTCAAGTCCTTTGTATTCCCCACCTCAACTTTGTCAAGATACATATTTTTTGCCTGAGCTATGCGAAAATTAAAAAAAAAAAAACCAAAAAAACCCCCCACACAAAAAACCCCATTCCAGATCCAGGGCGGGGATAATGGGGTGGGGGATCAGGGTCTGGGCTCCGAATATTGGAGGGCAACCAGGGGGGTGGGGAAACGATGGGGGCTCAGGCGTGGGAGGGCCTTTTAGGAACCCACAAAGGCCTTCGGATAAGGCTCAAGGATGCTCGGCGCCTACCGGGGCTGCGCCCCCACGCACAGACCCTTCCCCTGCCTCGGCTTCCAGCAGCCCCACGCAGCTCAACTGCATTTATTTTATTTCTGCAGTCAACCCCCTCCCCCAAGGCACACAAAACACAATACCTCCTTTCTCTAACCCCCCTCTCCTCTCCGTCTTTGCTGCTGGCCGTCCCGGGGCCGCACCGGGAACCTCCCGCCGCCCCAGCCGCCACTGAGACCTGCGCGCCCTGCTCCAAGCGCGGACACCGCCGCTGTTCCCCTCGGCTCCGGCTATTTTCGTTCCTTTCTTTACTTCTCACTCCTCCCTCCTCCCCCTGCGGAGCTCCAGCTTCCAAAAGAGGGCAGCCTCGAAACCAGCGCAGAGGCTCCTGGAAGGGCAACTTGAAACTGCCCTCAAGAGGCTGAACTTTTTTTCCTCAAATTTATACTAGAATTAAATTAGACACCCCCAGTTCGCTTTCTCCAAGCCTATCCCTCCTCCCCGTTTTCTTCTAAAAGTAGAGAAAAGAAAATAAAACAAACGGGCGCTAACTAGCTCATTTTTCCCCCTCCAGAAAAGTTGCTTAAAAATGGATTAAAAAAAAAAAAAAAAAAAAAAAAAGACCCAGCAATGCGAAAACGCTGAGTCCGCAGCGCGGGGCGAAAGAGCGGGCTTCTCTTGTTTTAATTAAAATCTAATCACCGCGGTTGCTCTCCGAGGCAGGAGCGGCAAGGATTTCTGCCCCTCCAGGCTTCCATTTGAGGGTACGTAATGCCCAGCCGGGCACGGGTCCCTGCGGGGCTGTAGAGAGGGTGCGGGGCCCCAGGGCTGCCCCTCCGACCGCGTCCGCAGTCCTCGCGCCCGCAGCCAAGTAGGTTGCCGCGGGCAGCTCCCGGCGACTCAACCCAGAAAGGATTTTGCTGAAAGCGCAAAATAAAAGTACAAAGTCTGGGGGATTGGGGCTCCCCTCCCCCTCCCGCCGCCGCGGCCAGCCAAGCACTTTTTGGGCTTGGCTTCTGCTTCCTCTGAGCTCAACAGATTTTTTTTTTTTTTTTCCCGGTCTCGCCCTCCCTGGAGGGGGCGCGGCGGATGGAAGGCGAGAGAGGACCCCAGCCAAGAGGTTTTTAATATTACACTTTAATAGGTTTCAGAAGGCCCCGTGGAGAAATGCTAATAGGCTGAAATGTCAGAATCGAGAGGGAGTCAGTTCGCGCTCAGCCGATCTAATCCTTTTTTCTGCTCTGATTTTTGGGGGGGGGGGGGGGAGGGGAGGGGCGCGCCCACGCAAAGAAAGGCTTTGGGGAAGGGCGCGCGGTGCAAAGCGCAGCGGCCCCGGCCGAAGCCGAGCGGGGGGCGCGTCCCGGCCCGCGTTTCTATAGGAACCCCTTTTAGAAGATTAGAGACTCACCCGCTACCCGCCGCCGCGGCCTCTCCAAAATATTAATCAGTAACCATCTGACACCGCGTTTCAGGGAGGGACCCGCAGGCCGAGGCGAGGAAAACGGCCTTCACGCCTGCCCATCCCACCCAACCGCGCTGCCGGGGGAAAGGGAATGAATCGCTGCTTTGTTTTAAAAGGGGGAGTTAAAAAGGGAAAAAGCAGCCCTTGTCTGTTTTGGCGTCTCCAGCGCGCGTTCTGGAAGGCGCGCCCCAGGGGAGGTAGGGGGCCAGGGCCCGGGCGCGGGGTGCAGCCCGCCGGGCCCTAGGCCCTTCCCGGCTCGCTCGGCTTGTCACCTCCTCCTGCGAGCAGGAAGCTGACAGGCGGCCCATTAAACCGCGCCTTGCAAAGCCCTGGATTGCGGCGACAACCATCTTCCTCTATTTTGATCACTCAGCCTAGACGCCGGGGGAGGGGGTAGGAAGAGGGAGGAGAGGGAGGAAAGGGGGGGGTCCGAGCTGGTGGAGGGGGAGGGCTGCCTAGAAACGGCCGGGAAAAATTCTCACCACCAGTTTTGATCATTCAGCCCCGCCGTTGGGGAGCCTGGAAACTGCTGGAGCCCCTTGGTCCGTAATTGGTTTTATAGGAATGGCTGAGGGCCAAGGTGTTTACATGCGCGTGATTGGCGGTGCGCGCGGCCAATAGATGGAGGCCGGGGGCCGGCCTGGGGGGGGGAGGCGGGCACCCGGGAACAATGCGCGTTTCTTCGCTGGAGAGTACTCCCCTCCCCCAGCCGCCCCCTCCCCCCTCCCGCTGGCTTTTTTTTTTTTTTTAGATCCAGCGAGAGGAACTTGAAAGGGGGGTTGTGTAATGTACCTTTTCCAATCCCGGGCTGTATATGGAGATTTGGGATTCTTTAAACCGGCGCTACCTGGATTTTATTAAAAAGCGGGGAGCTCCGCGGGAGGAAAGCTGGCTTTTCCGGGGGCTGCGGGAGCCGGGCCGCGGGAGGGCGGAGGAGTTGGCGCGCGGAGCGCTCGGCCCGGGGAGCGGTTTTCTACCAAAAAAAGGAAAGGCGGGCAAAAAGTGTGAGGCGGCTGCGGGTGGCGAAGGGGAGCAGCAGCCGCGGGATGGCGGGCAGCACGGGCGCCTAGTCGCGCCGGGAGCCGGGGCCACCACCGGAGTCGCAGTCACCGGAGCCTGGAGCCGGGAGCCCCGCCGCGCCAGGTACGCCGCCGGGCCGCCCGTCCGTCCCTGGCCGGGCGCGACGGTCTCCAAACTTCTCCGGCTGACCCCCCCAACCCGCCGCCCCCTCGGGGTGCGCGGGGGATCCCCGCAGCTCTCCGGCCCCCAAGAGCTGGATCGGGGACCGGCGTCGGCGAGGTGGGGGCACCCTGGGAAGGGTGGGGGCGGGCCACGGTGCCTCGGGCGCCCACCTGAGCCCTCAAGCCCCGCTCCAGCCCGCCCAGCCGAGCTGAGGGGCGTCGGTTCCCTTCTCGGTTCCCGGCAGGCGGCGGGGGAGCCAGGGACGCCGAGACGTTTTCGATTATAGGCTGTTTTTAATTAAAAGCCGGAATTCAGCCATTTTAACTGCATTTAAGAGGGGGAGAAAAGTAGAGAGAACGCAGCGGAGCCCGCAGATGGCCGAGCCAGCTTCTCGACCAGAGCGAGGGTGTTCCGGGGGCCGTCACCTCGACTTCCCCAAAGTGGGGCGTCGGGGCAGCCTCCGAAGCGCTAGCTTTAAAAAAGAAAGCTACACAAAGAACATTTAAAAAAAAAAATCACGGAAAGCTCATCGCCTCCTTAAGACATGTATCCTCGGATGTGGCGATCTTAGATTTTTCCAAAGTAAACGCGGATCTGGTAACCAGAGCCTGATGGGAGTGAGCGAGGGAGGGAGGGAAGGGGGTGTTTGTAACCAAAACCGGGTTAAAATAAGTACCCTTAGCGAAGTTGGGGAGGGAGGCTGGAGAAGGAGACCGGGGGGGGGCGGTTTGCGGCGGAGGGGGTCTGCAGTTCGCGGGGCTGGGCGCCGGTTGCGGGGCTCAGGGCGGGCACCCGGAGCTGGTGGCTTTGGCGTGGATCGGCGGCTCTAGGAGCGCCCGGGCCTCCCAGAATCAGGAATCCGAGCTGCTGCGGGCAGACGGAGAGCGAGGGCACGGTTGGCTCCAAGACCCCCTCCCGCCCCCATGGGAATCGGCAAAGGACAAATCTTTTAAACAAACAGCTTTAAACTGGAACTACAGGGGGATTTACCCAACGCTGGGGGAGGCGCCCCTTGGTCTGCCCGCGTTGCAAAGGTTTTCTTTGTAGATTATTTTTGGGTTGGGGGGTAAGCTAGGGTAGGAGCAAGACCCTCGAGCCCCTTGCTTCCTCTCTGACCGCCCCCCCACCCAGATCCCCTGCGCCAGGCCACGTCCTCGGGCCGCAGGATTCCCAGGCCAAGGCGTTGGAAAATGAAACCAAAGCTTGTTTTGAAGGATTCTTTCCAGTCCTCGGGCGAGAATGCCACGTCTCGGGTCCTCGTACTCAGACTCTGCGACTCACAGTGGCCCGAGTGGGGCGGCGGGAGGAGGCACGGAGTCTCTTTAAAAATAATAAACCGGCGTTGCACCTTCTCTCCCGAAAAACAAAACAAAACAACAACAACAAAACGCTAATTGGTGGCTCTGGGCGAGCTTAGGGAAAGCAGACTCAAAATAGGCAGGCCAGGGGCCAAGAAGGTTAAATATTAAACTTGCCGGATCAGATAGTGACACAGGGTTTAGGGAGAGATTTCGAACTGCTCGTGGAAAAGGTTTCACGCTTTGAAACCCTGCAGCATGTAACGCCCAGGAATCAGTCCCACTTGGGAGGTTTTGTATTTATACAGCCGGGGCGCGGCTGAGGGGCCTTCCCCACTTTCGGGAGGACCCGTGAGCCGCCGAGCCAGTCTGGGCTGGGGCGCAGTGCGCCGCCGGCCACTTACCGAGCCAAGTGCCCGGGAGCCCGAAGCCGCCGGAGGAAGGAGCATGGATTTTTACTTTTTAAGGAAAAGGGGTTACCCCCGATTTCATTTCTGGCCACCCAATCCGCAGTCCCCGACCCCGAACGGCAAGACGACTTTCTGAAACTTTGTTTCCCCCCCCCCCCTTTTCCCCCCCCCCCCCCCCCCCCGTTTCTTCTGTGGCCCGTCTCCTCTCCCTTCCAAGACGCCGTGTGCGCCGCCTCGCTCAGCTCCGCCTGGCCGCCCGGAGGGGCCCCACCGCCGGCCGCCTGTGCGCCCCGGGCCGCGGGCCCGCAGCCGAGCGCAAACCCCGCTGGCCGCCGCCGCCATGCACGCCGCGGAGCCCCCGCCGCCCGAGGACTCTGGGACTACGCCGAGGCCGAACTTTTAGGTCCCACTGAGCGAGGCCCGCGGGCCGGGTGGGGGGCTGGCTGCGGCACTCCCGCGGAGGATGGATGGCCGAGACTTCGGGCCCCCGCGGTCCGTGCACGGCCCCCCGCCGCCGCTGCTGTCCGGCCTGGCTATGGACAGCCACCGCGTGGGCACCGCTGCGGCCGGACGCCTGCCCGCTTCTGGCTTGCCCGGCCCGCTGCCGCCCGGGAAGTACATGGCCGGCCTCAATCTCCACCCGCACCCGGGTAAGTGCCCCGCGCCGTGGCCGCCCCCTCCGGTCCCCGCGGGATCCTGGGGGAGGGAGGCCCGGGCAAAACTGCTCAGCCTGTTTATGGGCGTTTTCGGCAGGGACGCGGCACCTCCCTTTCCCTCGGCGGGTCCACGGGAGTGAGGACAGGCTCAGCTTCCCGGGCCCGGGACAGAGGCCAGTCCCGAGGACCCGGCGGAAAGGGGTGCGCTGCTCGGTTGCTTTCCCCGGTGCGCCGGTGCCCTCCCAGAGCACACGCGTCTGCCGAAATCCGAGCCACCGGGGCGAAATCCCGGGGCCCTTGAAGCTCCAGCCCAGGCTGGGGTTTTCACAAAATCTGAGCAAGAAAAGAATGAACCAGCTTCACACCCTTTGAGACATCCGTTCCCCGAGCTCGGATCCTTTTCTTGGCAAACGCCCTTGCCCGGCGCCCATGGGCCCCGGTTCCGTTCCAGCTCCTCCAGTCGCACGGCGCGGGGTCTCCGGGCACCTCTCAGCAGTGGGGCTGTGGGGAGGGCGGAGATCTCGGCCTCCGGCCGGCGGGCGGATACTTGCGGAAGGAGAGCGGCTGTCCCAGAACTCACACCCTGGCAGGAGCGCAGCAGCTCCGACACCACAAACCCGGTGTTCTCCGGCAGGCGCGCGGCGCGATGGGGCGCAGAAACTAGGCCACCGCCATCCCGGAGCTAGGGGAAGGAAGCGGCGTGGGAGCGGATCTGGCCGGCCCCGAGCGGTGGAGGGAAAACCTTGGGTCTGACATGGAACCGCGGGAGGAGGTGGCGGAGAGGGCCCGGAGGCCTCTGCCATTTTCCGAGAGGGCCGCTCAGGCTCGCTAGGGATGGCACCCGGGCAGGAGAAGCTTGTCCTGAGCTGGCCGCGGCCGCTGCAGTCGGGCAGGGTGGGAAGGGAGACCAGGGGACCTCCAGACCTGCCGCCGAAGGACACCCGGTCCCTCCTCCCTGGCTGCCTCCAGCTTCTTCGACAGACGTCCTACGCTTCACTTAAAAAAAAAAAAAAAAAAATCCACCTCTCCCACTTCCAGAGTGTAGACTGGGAGCCTTGCGATTTCTCGGGGAGCCGCCGACTCTGCCCTCGGCGTTGGAAGGAACGCCTCTGGCCTCCCTGGCCCTGTCCCACCGATCCTGCCCGCTCGAGCGAGGCCGCGCTCGCCCGGTTTTGCCTCTCTTTGATTTTTCTCATGGAACTTTTCAGGAACCGGAGTCCCGGGGCTCGGCGGGACAAAGGGCCTTTGTGAAGCGCTGGGCAGGGGAGGGGCACTCGCGGGGCGGCGAGCGCGTACATCCCCGCCCGCGGGGGCGCGAGGACTGGGTCTTGGCCTCGGGGCGCGCGTGTGTCGTCCCCCCCACCCCCACCAAGGAGCTGCGGCCACATTTCTGCCCAGGGGTCCGTGACCAGGGCTACGATTTTCTCTCAAATGTGTGCTGTGGGTGAGGGAGGGGTGCCGGGATTCTAGAGGAGGGGTCTGGGCTGTCCTGGGGTACAAAGGGCCGCTGGGGCCATCCCCTTTTGCGCGCCCCCAGAGGCCACAGTAATTTTTGTGTTCGCGTGTCTTTTGAGCTCATCCGGTCACTTAGTCCTGAGCGAGGGTGGTGAGGACCAAGTTCTTCAGCCTGGGAGTCAGAGCCTGGATCTTCCTGGCTGGCCTTCTGCCTTCCCCCAGCCAGGGAGAGGGCGCCCCATCTAGAGTTTGGTTCCTGCATGAGCAGAGGCCAAGTGCCCTAATGAGCAGCAGTGCAAACATCCCCTATCAAGCGGTGCCTGGGTCTGCCTGCAGCGAGCTAGGGGCCCGAGACAGACCACCAAACACCCATGGGGTTGATGGGGAGGCTGAGGCAGGAGGTTACTAGCAGGCAGGAGGAGGAAGTCCAGTTGGACGTGGCTGCAAAGGCCTGTCTTCTGCACCTCCTCCTTTAGGAGCTGCCTGACTTCTGCGTGCTTGGCCGCTGAGGTCATGGAGGAAGTAGCAGGCTGGCTCTGGGAAGAGCTGGTTGGCCTGGGCTCACCTGGGAACGAAGGCCCGGAGGGCGCTGGTGCTCCCCCTTTCTCCCCCTACCCTGAGTGGCCGCTGGGAGACCCTGGACCCTAGGCCAACGCCTAGAGCCCAACCCTGTGCTAATCCCATTAGCCTGGAGGTGGAGAGCTGCTTCCCATTCACTGCTTGGGTGGGGTGGATTACAAATTCCTCAACCCAGCACCCCTCCCCCTCTTTCTTTGCTGGGTGCAGGTGCTAAATTTTCTCTTTGAGGCGCTTCTCCTACTTGGCTGTCAGCAGCTTAGGTCTGGCCAGCGTTATCAGCCCTATCTTTGTTTGTTTGTTTTTGTTCTGGGAACCCGGGAGAGGCTGAGCCCGGTGCCCTGGGTCACACAGCAAGGCAGTGAGAGGCCGGGTTATCTCTGGACCCCTTCTCAGTCTGCTCGGCAGAGTAGGTGGGAGTGCCTGCGAATCCAGCCCTCCTAGGCGGAGGGAGTTGCCCGAGAAAGCTCGGGCTGGGCTGTGACCCGGTGCAGGCAGGTGTTGACGGGGGTTGTGGTGAGTGAAGATGTCCAGGAGAAGATGCCTTTCCTGTATCATGGGTCTAGGCTGAGGGGTTCTGTCCTTTCCTGGGCAGAAGAGGAGGTAGGTCAAGAATGAAAGCTTTGGTTAGCCATTACTTTTCCCATAACCTTGAGTATTGTTGTAGCCAGTGAGCTCTTAAATGTTAGCAGGAGTCAGTGAAATGGACAAGTAAGTGACAAGCACCTGGTAGGCTTGCCTCTGTGCTTTGGGGTTGGGAGGCCTGGACTCCCAGTCCTCCTCAGACTGCAATTAAAGACCTATTAGCAGGATTTTGTACTTGGATGTTTATTCTCCCTGCCCCCATTCCTGAGGCTGGCTGGGCCCTGGAAGATACATGAATGGGGGGTGGAACCCAGGGATCAGTATGGAGAGAGAGGCCACGCACTTTGGACTGGCCAGTGGACAATAGGGAGGGGGCCACAGGCCTTTTCCTGGGTGCATCAGCTCTATCTCTGGAATCCAGCCCGTTGACCTACTGGGATTGATTTAAAGAGATTAATCAGTGGGACTGGCTGGTGGAGTGATGCGATCAAGAGATAAAGGAGATGTGCTGGGTGCTCCCTTCTCCAGCCCGAAGCACGAAGTGTGGCAGAGGCCTGGGGAAGCTTCTGGACTCCAGAAGGGCCTCTCTAGCCCCCTGGCTCTCTGAGCCTGCGGGTTCTTTGGCTGTCAATCTAAGCGCTTCCTTTCTTGTACAAATGGTTCGGCAAACCATTTCCAAGTGCATCCCGCGTGCCAGGCACTGCTCTGGCAATCCGGCAATGACCAGACAAAAATCTTTGCCCTCCTTGGAGCTCCTATCCTAGTGTGGGGGCTGGGCAGCGAGCACACAAATCAGCGAAGGAAATAATTTTAAATAGAGGTACAGGCTGTGAAGGAAAGAGTATGCCCGAGGTCTGTTTGAGCTGGAGTGAGGGGCTCCCAGGAGTGAGGGTCGGTAGGAGCAGGGCAGTGGGCAGGGGTGGGGGAAGTGATGAGCTGGGGGTAGGGCAGGAGGGGGACCCTGCAGGTCCCCGAAGGTCAGTGTTGAGGTCTTGGGATTTTACGCTGAGGAATGAGAAGGCAGTTCAGGGTTTTAAAAGGAGGTAGTGATTCGAAGTGAGGAACGTTTTACAGAAAGAGTCTGGACTCTTAAAAAAAAAAAAAGTGTCCGTGGCAAACAAGACAAAGGAAGGCCAAGAACTGTTCCTGATTAAAAGACAGAAAAAAATGTGACAGCAAAAGGCAACGTATGGCCTGCGATTGGATCTTGGATCAAGGAAGAAATTGCTCTAAAGGACATCCTGGGGGCGATTGATGAAATTGGAGTATGGGCTGTAGGTTAGCTGATAGTATCAGATCAATAGTAGGTCTCATGAAGTTGATAACTGTACAGTGCTTTTGGAAGAGAATGTCCTTGCTTTTTGGAAGTAAGAACGCTGACATGATTAGGGACAGGAGATGCGATGGCCACCGCTGACTCAGGAATGGCTCGGGAAGAGAAAAAGTAGTATCTGTAATTTATCTATGTATGGGAGACACCGATAAATCACGGACACCGGGTAATGGAGAGGGTGAGAGAGTTCACGACGGCTGGACCTGGGGAGGGTCATATGGTAGGTCATTGCGCTAGGTCAAACTTCTCTTGGAGTTTGAAATTATTTCAGAATAAGCATTTCACAGAATTAGTCTGGGTTGCCAGCTGGAGGCTGTCTGGTAGATAGCGGTGAGGAGGCGGTTGGGGAGGTGACAGTGACCGGGGAAGGAGGAAGGAGGCAGCCAGGGTTTGGGGGTCTGGGAGAGGCTTGGGCTGCTAGGATGGATCCAGAGGGGCAGAAAAGGAGGAGAAAAGCTGGATTGGGGGGTGGGTAATGTTCAGGAACAGATCTGGGGAGAAGGTGGTGATTTTAAGCATTCTTGATTTGGAAGTGACCAGCTCGGGAGTGGTAGCAAACATAGCTCCCTTCTGGTCACACGGAGCCCCGTCTTCTACCCCTGTCCTCGATTTCCCAGCCCAGCTTTAGTGGGGCGTGGGGCGTGGGAACTGGTGTAAGACAGGTCTTGGGCCTCCCCAGAGGCTGCAGGGAGCCCTGGCCCGCGGTCAGCCCTCATGAGTTAGTGAATGTGAACAAAACACCCTCGCGGCGCACCCTCACAATCTGGCACATTCTGGGCCCTCACGAGCCATCTAAAGATTCCGCCTGGCAGTTTCCAGGTTGGCCTAGGGAGGGGCTGAGGTTAGATTGGAGTCTGCCATCTTCCTTCTCTGCACGTACTGGGTGTGCGATCATTCTCTAAGCCGTGATCTTCTCATCTGTAAGATGGGGCCATCTGCGGTACTAAATGTGTTCCGCGGTTGTGACGTTTGAAAGAGCAAGTCCCTTCCAGGTGCATAGCCTAGGCCTGGCCCTCTGCAAAAGTTAAGAGTGAAAGTGATTGCTGTAATTACTGTTATCGTTAACTGATGACTCAAGCCATCAGGCTAACAAGTTAATTCCTTGTTCTAGTCCAGTCCTCTCCAGGGGCCTCTGGAATAGTGTATATGGCCCTTGGGCTCTTGGGACTCCCAAGGTCCCAACCTGAACCCATCAATTTAATCTCTCTCTCTCTCTCTTTTTTTTTTTTTTTGGTGTAACAGATACACTGTAATACATTTCAATCGGGAGTGTTGAGAACATTGCATATTTCCAAAATGAGAACACCCATTAACTACCAACCAGCTCAAGGTCAGGATGGTTCCAGCGTCCAGAAGAAGGCTCCCTCATGTTTCCTCCTAGCGACTATCAGCCCCGCCTCCAATATCGTTCTTATTTCTGCTACCTTAGATTTCGTTTTACCTATTTTTGAACTTCTATCAGTGGAATCACACAGCAAGCCCTCTTTTATTTCTGGTTGGTCTTGCTCAGTGTTTTGTGTGTGAAATTCATCCATCTTTGGGTGTGTGCAGTAACTGATCTCTTGTTGTAGAGTATGATACATAAAAATAGCACCATTTATCCAAGCCTGTCGATGGACACTTAGATTGTTTCCAGTGTTTGCAACGGAGAGTGGGGTTATGAACATGGCCTTTTGGTGCACGTATGGACACGCTTACTGTTTGGAGATAATATCTAGGAGCAGATTGCTGGGTCACAGGGTGTACGTTCAGTCTTAATAGTTGTGAATTTCCTAGTGGTTTGCACCCTTGTCCATTCTAAGTGGTAGTGTTCTGATGCCTCCGTTTCGTTGCCCATAGTAAGACATTGTCAGTTTCTTCAGCTTCTGTTCATGCTGGGGGTTGTGTGTTAGCATCTCATTGTGTGTGCCTTTTAAAACTTTTTCCTCTTTTATTTTATTTTATTTTTTTTTTAAGATTTTATTTATTTATTTGACAGAGAGAGATCACAAGTAGGCAGAGAGGCAGGCAGAGAGAGGAGGAAGGAAGCAGATTCCCTGCTGAGCAGAGAGCCAGATGCAGGACTCAATCCCAGGACCCTGGGATCATGACCTGAGCCGAAGGCAGAGGCTTAACCCACTGAGCCACCCAGGCGCCCACCTCTTTTATTTTTTTAACTTTTATCAGGAAATATTCTTCCTACTATAAAGCCCCCCCCTTGACAGTGTGCAGCTCTGCTTTATGCTTAATATAAACCTTAGAGTAAAAGTTGCGCCTCATTTTAAATAGTGTTACAAGGATTATGAAGAAAACCAGCCATCCCCTGCTTCCTGTCTCCCTAGTCTTGATTCCCTAATTTAAGTCTTTTGGCTATTTCTTGTGGCCTTTTCATCCCTATTTCTGTGTAATAACTTGCTTCTGCTGCTGGTTATATTTTTCTGTGGACTTGTGTGGAAGATGAAGGTTTCCCATAGGCTGTCCGAGTCTGAGTCTTTCTTGACTGTCCCATCTATTAGTGTGAGACCGTGGGCAAGTTTCTTTACTTCTCTGTACCTTAGTTTTCTCATCTGTAATATGAGGGAAAACAGTAGTTTCTATTTCATGAGATTGTTGTGAGGATTAAATAGTGAAGCACATGAAAAACATTTAGAACAGTATCTGTAATATAAGAAGCACTTAGTGGGGCACCTGGGGGGCTCAGTCTTTAAGCGTCTGTCTTCCGCTCAGGTCACGATTCCAGGGTCCTGGGATCGAGCCCCTCCTCGGGCTCCCTGCTCAGTGGGAAGCCTGCTTCTCCCTCTCCCACTCCCCCTGCTTGTGTTCCCTCTCTCACTGTGTCTCTCTCTGTCAAACAAAAAAATAAAATCTTAAAGAAAAAAAGAAGCACTTAGTAATATTAATCTTGTTTTATTGCACCCCCCACCATGTTTATTTTCCCTATACAGTTGTGTTTAAACCAGGCTTACTA